>NC_044397.1:85847036-86034415 GCF_006542625.1 Nomascus leucogenys | reverse complement strand
CCCATCCTGGCTGCAGAATAAGTCTGCAGAAATCTCTCCAGCTCTGAGCCCCTGTTCTTTCCCAGTCTCTCTCTCTGGGTCTTGAAGAGCTGTGTTCTGTGGGGACCCTGGGCATCACCCACTCCCTTTTGCACCAGCTATGGGGAAGGTGGGGTGACCACAGGACAGTCAGCTGGGCCAAGGACAGAGGACACTAAAGATGGTCAAGAAGCAAATGGAGGGGCCTCAGCCCCAGCTCAGCCACCAGAACCCAGGGACCAAAAGAGTGGCTGAGACCTGTCCCTGGGTGAACATTGGACCATAGGCCCACTGACAAATCAGCACAGGCCTTCCTACCAGGAGGCATAAGAGATTGATCCTGCAACACCTCCAGGAAGGAAAATACCCTCTTGGACAACCGGGTCATCGAATGTCTAACCATGGAAGCTGCAGCGAAGCTCAACATAATGAAAGAGATGGAGGTCCTTCTCACCAGCCAGCACTCAGCTCACCCATAGCAAGGTGAGGGTACATCACTGTGACAGGGTCCTGGTGCAGCCCAGCCTCCTGCTCTGCAGGGAAAAAGCCAGATGGGAATGGGAGAGGGCAGGGGGAGTGACTGTGCACCCTGACCTGGAGCAATGGAAATGGAGAGGACACTGAGGGCCCAGGCTGTGCTCACCAAACCTAAAGGATCTTTGTGTGTATGTGTGTGTGTGTGTGTGTGTGTGGTGTGTGTGTGTCTGCACATAGTGTGTGTAGAGGTTGGGTGAGAGAATCACTGCTGAAGGAGGCAGAGGACTCAGCAATTCCCAGGGGCTTGAAACACAGAGAGAAGAGAAACAGAAAGGAGGGACAAGGAAGCAGGACTGAAAGGGAAGGGGACAGAGAGGTGTCCTGGGCACAGACCCCGCCCATGAACCTGAGAAGTGCTCCTGCCCCAGGAAGAGGCTCAGCACAGAAGGAGGAAGGACAGCCCAGCTGACAGCCCTGCTCAGAAAGTTTCTGGATCCCAGGCTCATCTCACAGAGGAGAACAAGCAGGCAGCACAGACCATGGTGTCCCCCCATCAGTCCCTTTCTCCAGATGGCACATCCCCTGGCAGAAGCTCCTGTTCACAGGTGAGGAGAGAACTTCCTTGAAGAGGAAATGAGAAGGCACAGGGACTGGCTGGGGTCTCCTGGGGAAAATGGGGCTCCTGGGGAAAGAGGACTTAGAGCCTCTACTGCTGCCTTAACAGGAAAGAGGACACCAGAAGGGACAGGATCAAAACAGGGAAATCACGTGGAACTGAAGTTTATGGTAAGAAACAAACAAATCTCAAGTGTTCTCTATTCCTGGTTAATCATCACTGGCCACTACATTTTGAAAAATGATCATAATAACATATCAGATAACATTTTAAATAAAAACATAATGAGAGTATAAGGCATTGTCATCAGCCACCAACTTCAGAAATTGGAAAATAAATCACAGGCCTTGGAGGGCTCTGGGAATGCTCACAAACTCATTCACAAGAGTCCACAGCATGTCCCAGGCACTGCGGTACAACCAAGATCATACAAGTCCCTGCCATGATGAACCTGATGCTGTTATGGGGAGGGAAGCAAGACATGCAAGGAGATCTAGAATGTGAGGTCAGGTGTTGACAAGAGCCCTGGAGAAAATCGAGCAGGGAAAAGTGAGAAAGGGAAGACCCAGAGTCTCTAGTGAAGGTGTCAAGAAAGGGCTCTTTCAAGGATGCCCTGATGTGAGCAGGATCTGAGGTCAGTGGAAAGGGAACCATGCAGACCCCTGGGGAAGAGGATTCCACACTGGGAAATGCCAAGTTCAGAGGTGTTGAAGGAATGGGGGTCATGCTGCTGACCTTGACCCAGCAGGACACACACACACACACACACACATACACACACACACACACACAACACACACATTCTCTCTCTCTCCAAGGCTCATGGGTGAAGAGAACCTCTAAGGACAAATGGCCCCAACTTTCCACCCCAATACATAGGTTTTGATATTGACTGATGCTCTCTCCCCATCCTAGCCTCACTTTTAACCTTCTGGAACCCACTCACCACTGCCAGAGTCACTATTGAAGCCATGCCATTCAATGCCACAGAGGAAGAGGAGGAGCTTTTTCTATTTGCCCACAATCTGCCCCTGAAAGTGATGGCCTACAACTGGTACAAAGGAAGAAATGTGGATCTCAACTCTCAAATTTTAGGATATGCAACAGGCATTCAAAGATCTAGCTCAGGACCTGCATACAGTAGTCGGGAGGTAATATTTGCCAATGCATCCCTGCTGACACAGAAATTCACCCAGGATGACACAGGATTCTATACCCTACAAATCATAAAGACAGATTTTACCATTGAAGAAGCAACTGGATATTTCCATGTACACTGTGAGTAATTCCTCATGACCTCTGGGTGTTGGGGGTCAGTTCTACTTCACACACACAGGATTGTTAGTCCTGGGCTGTGCCTGTGACCCCTTCTGCATTATGTCCCATTTTAGTGTTTGGCATTCAGTGCAGGACACACACAGGGTAGACAAATTTCAACGGATCAGAATTCATTTCCTGCATCCATACTCTGCAGACACTTGCTGCAGAGAAAGGACAATCTGATGGGGGAAACTCAGCAGGAGGAGATCAGTCTCAGCCCATCACCCTGTGCACTTCCCATGAACACGATTCGGAAAAAGACCCTGGAGAAGTACATCAGGGCCTGGTTTGAGGGGCCCCCTGGGATCCTTACAGAGAAGCTGAGTCCTAGAAGCCCTGGCCCCAGAACCCAGTCCTCAGATCCTGAATCCAAGTGACCCTGGAAAACCTGTGCCAGGGCTGGGTTGTGGCCTCCTGGGCAGGACTGACTGGGAGCAAGTATTGACCAGCTGTATGATGGATGTGGCTCCTGGAGCTGCTCCCAGGGAGGGTTGAGCCCCAAGAGCCTCATCTGGTCAAAGACAGAGCCTTCTCTTTCACCTGAGACTCAGAGTGAACAGATGGACAAGCTTCTTAGACCATCAGCCAACTGCCATGGGAGGCTTAGGAGACCCCATACAAAGTTCAGTGTCCACAGGGACAGAAATAGAAGAGACAAGATGTTCCTGGCAGCAACTTGTCCACAGGGATCAGGTGTAAGGGTGCTCGCTCATGGAGGCAAACAATAAACACTGTCTGTGTGAACACCTCCTCTATGCCAAGTGTTAGGTCAGGTGACTGTGAATAATTTAAAGTTCATTCAGAGTCAACACGACAAGCCACAGACCATTTGCCATTTAGCTTATATGACTGAGAGGAAACTGAGCCACAGGGAGACACAGTCACTGAACCAGGGTCACACAAACATGAGGGGCAGATCAGAGTCACACGAGGTCTTTCTGTAACCACATCTCCATCCTCTCCTCCATGAGAAGTGAGGTCTTATTAAGTTCTAAGGACCCCATGGTCATCTGTCGGCTCAAATCATTTCTTCTTAGGCATCCAAACCTCAGAGGAGTGACAGCAAATGGACAACTGATTCGTTTGTACTCCAGAACTAAATCACCTGCCTCAACTGTCAGAGCCAGTGTGAGGAATGTCCAGACCTTTCCCTCAGATCCTAATCCTCCTTACTGCACCAGAAATCCTGTGTTTTCCAAAGAGTCAGTATCATTCCCATGAAAGAATAAAGGAGAGGACTTGGCTTTCTCTCCCCATTCACACTAACACAGGCTCGGTGTGAGACACACACTCTATAGTTCTCACATGCGGGAAGGAGCGATTGAATGAAGGAATGAATGATTCATAACCTCTTTAGAGACTGGATCCTGGATGCAGGATCCTAGAATTTTCTGGCCACACCTGTTCCCTGTCACTTGGGTGCTGAGACCCATGTTCCTTCCCTCTCACTCCCTGTCCCTAAAGCTACCTCGTCTCATGTGACTCCAGGCTTCCTAGGCCATGGGAGGGTTTTCAGGGATCCCTGGTACTGAACTGAGACCCTGGGGGCCCCTGGTCCCTGGAGTCTCTGAGGTCACTGTAGCCCCCGCTGCTCACTGCCATGGGTGTCTCTGGCTCCCTCTGCTCCTCTGTGTCCCTCATCTTCTGCCCCCACCCCCACCTTCATTCTAGCTGGCATGCCCTGTCCAGCACAGCTTTCTCCAGGCTTTGGACTTCCTCAGACAAAAGCTGACTGTTCTGCTCCTTTTCTGCTCACACTGTGGCCTGACCCCCCTGCCCCCACCCCCCAAAAAAAACACTGAAATTAGCCAGAGTTGCCCCTTCTGCTAGGCTCCATTATGAGCCAATGTCTTCAGGTCACCAGGAGAATGAGCTTCCACTGTATCATGTTCCAGGGCTCTTTCCTTCTGAGAAGCTGACTCATGGAACAGGCCACCAGAAAGAAATGAGCGGCTCTTCCATCCACTCTTATAATCACCTGACAGGAAGACCAACAAGTGCATCTTGCCCCCTGCACAGGCAAAACTAGTTTATGAAGAGGGCGATTTGTAGTAAAGAAAGATTTTAATTAGCCCAAGGCTGTCAAACAGGAGCTTAGTTTATTATTACTCAAATCAACCTCCCCAGTGGCTAGGGTTGGAGTTTTTCAAAAAGTTTGAGATCTAAGGAATGGGTCTGGGTGATTGGATGGGAATGAAATCATGCAGGTGGGGGAAATCGTCTCTATGTGTTTGATCTGCCTTTGAGTGGGGGCCACATGACTGGATGAGGCATTGCTCACGGGTCTGGATGAGGCCAGCTGGTTGCCAGAATGCAAGTCTGAGAAATAACTCAAAAGATCAATCTCATAATCTATAATAATGATGTTATCTATAAGAGCAACTAAAGAAATCACAAGCCTTGTGACTGCTGGCCACATGACTCCTGAGCGATAATGGATTATAGAAACTATGACCACATTTTACCAGGATTTCAGTCCCTCCTATAATCCTAATGTTATGGTCTTGTATTACTTTTACAAAGACCATCCTTGACAAGGAGGGAGTTTATTTCAGTAAGGGGATATTATCATTCTTGCTTCAAAATTACACTGTAAATTAAATTCCTCCCACGGTTAGCCTGGCCTATGCCCAGGAATGAGCGAGGCCAGCCAGCCTCCAGCTAGAGGTGAGATGAAGTCTGTCATGCTAGCTCTATCTCACTGCTGCAATCTTTCCAAAGGTGGTTTCACTCTCTCCACTGACTCACCAGGAGATCAGAGGAAGAAGGACATGTCTACAGTCCCAGTACCCACGGGCTTATTTCACCCATTTCACTCCAACCTCATCCTGCTGTGGTTGTCACTCAGTTGGAACAAGTGAGAAGATGAACAAACTTAAAAATCAAAAACTCTTTTCGACCGCTCAGAGAAGCAAGGTCTCAGCGCGAACTCCCCCATATACTGGAGACGCCCACAGGTAAATACAGAGCAGCACTTCTTACCTGAGCAGAAACCCAGGCCCAGAAACTCAGTGGGGTGTCTTTGGCATCCTAACTTCCAACTGACCGTATCCAGACACAGTAAAAAACCCTGAACTACATGTAACTGATGAATTGCTGAAGGCTCAATGTGGCCAAGGCACAGAGTTAAACACTCCAGCAGACGGATCAGGTATGGGATTAGGAGGACATTTTTATGGCTCTTACTTCCTGGAACTATACCAGGTTTTCACAGTGAATATTCAATAAAGTTCCCCTCATCTTTCTTGTGGGGGATGGGGAGAAACCACTGAGAAAGATGGCAGTGAATTAAATTCTTCCTGGCAAGACCTGTCTTCATAAACATTGTTTTACCACAGCCGAATCAGCTGGGGTTTGAGGGAAGCTTAACTGGCCTGGGGAAGGGAAAATGTCCAACTCCAGCCCCCTCTAGCCATCATATCCTACCTAAGGAGGAGAAAATACTGAGAGGCAGTTGTGACATTCACAGCCCAGGGAACAGACCTCATTCAGGACCACAGAACCCCTCCCTCCCCACATTCACCACTATATCATTGAAGGCCTGCTCACCCAAGTTCCTTTTACCCAGTACATCATGTCTGGCTTTCAAAAAAAAAAAAAAAAATAAAAGACAGCCTATGGCCAAAAAAAAAAAAATGTGGCTTGAAAGACAGAGCAAGGATCAGAACCAGACACAGACATGGCAGAGATGTTGAAATCATCAGACTGAAAATTTAAAGCAACTCTGGTTACCAGTTATGAAGGAAAAGGTAGACACCATGCAGGAAAAGATGGGTGATGTAAGAAGAGAGATGGATATTCTAAGAAAGAACTTAAAACAATGCTAGAAATAAAAAAAAAAAAACTCTATAAAGGAAGAAGCCTGGTAGCCTGGACACAGCTGAGGAACAAATATCTAGCTTGAGGATGTGTCAACAGAAACTTCTAAAACTGAAACAGCAAAGTTTAAAAAGAATGGGAAAAAAGTGGAACAACATATTCAGCTTTCCTTCCAATATTTTGTATTGACAATAGCATATTTTATATTTTGCAGTTGTGGGACCACTTCAAAGGCTGTAACATACATGTAATGAGAATAGTGGTGGTTCCTGGGAGAGGATGGAGCTGGCCAGGTGGGCGCTGTCTGATGGGTTTGCTGCCAGTTTTACACACACCTGTGTCCTCATGATGACACCATTATCAAAAGGTGGGGTCCAGCAGGTGGGGAGATGCATGAGGCACTGGCGTCTCACTTAGACTCTGCCCAATTTAAACAAACGTAATCAAACTCTAGTGTTTCTTGAGATCAAGAGAAAATGAAAAAAGCATTTCACATGCCTGTTTTGGGCCCCTCCCCATTTTGCCTAACTGCACAGAAATTAGAAGCAGGGAGCTCTTTCTAAATTCACTAACATAACACACATCGCTTCTCTTAATTTGGCTTCATTCCTCACATTATGTAATTGACACACCTAAGACTTTCTCTCTGACCAATCCTGTCCTTCCAACAGAATGCACACGCCTCCCACTACTCAGGCAGTTGCTAATTCCAAACCATCTTCAGCATCTTTCTTTGAGCATAATGTGATCCGGCTGGAATTCAGAGCAGACCTAAACTTTTTATGTTATCAAGATGAATACTAATTCCAGAAATTGATCTTAGGTCTTTGGACCGTTAATAACAGTGTCCACTTATAGAAAAAAAATGTTTCCTGCAAATTTTCATTTTACTATTGTCAGAACATGATGTGACGTCCAAACTCATCATGAATTTTTAAATGCAAACTTTAGTACCAAACATTGAGCATCCCAAATCTAAAAATCCAAAGTCTGAAATGCCCTAAAATCCAACGCTTTTGACCACTGATGTGATGCTCAAAAGAAATGTTCACTGGAACATTTGGATTTTGAATTATTAAAATATGAAATGCTAAACCAGTGAGTATACTGCAAATATTCCAAAATCAAAAAAAGTTGGACATCCAAAACACATTTGGTCCTAAGTCTTATGCATAAGAAATACTCAACCTGTATGAAGTATAGACACCAAGCTGTACAGTAGACCTCTAGAACCTTCTGATCCTGCATCACTGAAGCTGTCGACCCACTGAACAACTCCCCATTCCCCCCACTGTTTTTGATATGTAGTTCTTCTTAAATATTCTGAATATAATATTTTGAAAATTAATCCCTTATCAGATGTATAATTTGCAAATACTTTTCCACCTCATGGGTTGCCTTTTCACATTCTCAATAATGTTGACCTTCTTCATTAATAGGCTACACCAACAACTCAGTAATCCAGTTGAGAAACAGAAGCTAAATGGAAAAGCCACCTTATTTGATATGTTTAATTATATAAAAAGCATTTTCAAATGATAAGTGATAAGTGATACTAAACCTTCTCTAAGTTTTATTTATGGGTATGTTACTGATATGAGTGTTCCCAAAATTATTTAATCCCTAGAAATTGAATATGTTATTATAATAATCATGTCATATTCCACAGAAGTTAGTCAGAATGTAATATGCCACAGAAGTAACTAAATTTCTAAGTGAGCTGTCTTTATCATTTATTCCTTCTCTTCTTTTTTTTTCGATGACAGCTGCTTCAGGACAAGAAAGTTCTTTTGGTCTCTCAGTTGGGGCCACTGTCAGCATCATGACTGAGTACTGGCTGGAGTTACTGTCTTTATTATACCAAACTCTTATCAGAGTTTTAACAATAGTCATTTTACATGTTGGTCATTCACAGATAGTTGTTTTGATTCTTCCTGAAAGCATTTGCAATCAGCTACAGTCCAAAATTCCTTCTATTTCAAAAGATTTATGGAAAAGATGCTGACAAGTTTCTGAGCAGTTCAAGATTATACCACTGGACTGTCTATAGACTTCCAAAACTTTAACAAACAGGTTGATGCCTTCATGAAATATGCCAACCTAGACCAAGCAGAACAAAAATAATTTCACTGAAATAAATGATAATGTGGATAATGTTTTTATAATTTTTATTTGAAATTTGCTGATTCTTTAAATATTTTTTTCCAGATTTATGGAATTTTTCTTCTTTTAAGCTATCTATAGCTAAAGCAATTTGGTAAAGTATACTTTTGGAAACAATAACTAAAGCCCATTTATTTTTGCTCTTTACCCAACTATCCCAGGATTGGGAAACTATTCAGGACTACTCATATGTTTATGCTAATACAGTTATTTGTACAAGTTTAGTAAGAATCTTCTCTCTTTACAAAAGGACATGTTTCAAAACATTGGTTAAATTACCAAGGCTTTGACTGAGATGTTATGTTTCAGAATATACATAGAATGGACCCATAAGTACTGCAGGCAATGTCTGAAGATGGAATTCATTTGGCTTCCTCATCTCAAGAGGTTTGTAAAAGATTAATCTGAGACTCCTTATAAAAACTTCTAGCGAAGCAAACTTTAGGAAGAGCCTCTGTGGTCCACTGCTACTCTTGATGCACTTATGTAAAGAATCCCAGGAAACTTTGATAAGACTAAACTTACTTTGTAAACAAATTTGTCCTACTGGGATTACCTTTGGTAAAAATAGATATGCCTATAGAGAGAAAAATAATGTTGAAAATAAAAACTGTAGTATACCTGCTATGAAATTGCAGCTCTGTTCATTGTTTCTGAGTTTTTATTATTCACCTGTAGACTGGACTAGACCCTGAATTCTTCTAGTTCCTCCCATCCAGTTTTCTCTTATTGAATCAGTAAGAACAAAATCTGCTTTGTTCCTGAAGCCCTATAAGCTGGAGGTGGAAAGCTCAATGTAAATTTCACAGGAAAACCCTCGTGCCTGAAGTATGCGTCACTCAGAGCTCACCAATATGTTTGACACCATAACTACAGACACACAAACGGAAAACCAGGATAAGAAGTTGACAACTTCACACTGTAAAAAGCTTTTCCCAAGTTGTCAGAACAAGTCTCCACATCAAAATCAGGCTCTTACCCCTCTTAATTTGTCCATGCTTATGCCTGCCTCTTTCACTTGGCTGGATGATGGTATCATTAGAATTTCACATGAAGTAGCTTCTGAGAGTAGCATAACAGAGTGACAGATATATCATGTCACCCCCAAATTTTTACATAAGATATCATTTAGTCTGCCCAACGGCTGACATTAGCAGCATCTTTAACACAATTGTTTGTTCAAATGTACAGTGATCCCTTTTAAACTTACATTTTCAGACTCACTTGTTCTCACTCCCTGTTTTAACTAAATGAGCCATCGAATGCTCCATAATAAAATTGTTGCCTACCAGCTTAAAAAGGAGGAACCTGTGCAGTTTCTGACACTGATTGTTGCACATAAACAAATACATCGAGTATCATAATGACTCAATCACAAAAGTTACCAAACATACTACTTGGTTAAAATTGCTAGACACTTCTGGCTCATTCTTTGATCTATTCTTTTTCAGTTTGTTTGCATCTTGCCCAAAGTGCATACTCCAAACTTTTGGTATTATCCCCCTAATAGTCATACTGGCAGCCTCTCTGGTGTGATAAATTCTACAGGTTTTTGAATTCTACATTTTGGTGTGGTGAATTCTACAAAAGTTTTTAAAAAGTTTTGTGTGCAGCCATCAACAAATACCATAGGGTCTCTCTTTGCCTGAAATGACAAAAACTCAAAGAAATGTGTGATCAGGAAGACATCATAAACCTATAAATGATGGAAGCCCAATATGATGGTTACTGAGATGAATGCTAGTGCTTTAAATTTTGGTCACACTCTTACCTAAGTGAGAGCCTAGAGACTCCAAAATAGAACCTCTCATGCTAAATGCTACAGTCTACCACTGAAATTTTAATGAAGCAAAGAGATACCAAAACAGACGTTTGTTTTTTGTTGAAAAGAGGAGATTCCACTCTACCTGAGACAGCATAATAAAAGTTTCCTCTGCTTTAACTTTTACAGAAAAGCGACCTGAAGTACCCTAATGTTAACCAATTTATTTATTTATATGTCTTTGTTTACTGGTTCCCACTTGACAAAACCCACTGTTTTGTCATTGTATAGCCCAGGGAGGGCTGTCACTATATTTGTAGAGTAAGAGCTGCCTCAAATAATAAATGAAAAATAAAATCTTTAACTACATTAGTTGTAATTTTGTCTTTTGATGCATGCTCACACCAAGCATTGGCCAGTGGAGTTTCACAGGCTCATCATTCTCACACTGATGCCCCTGCCTTTCTTTGTCACTTACAAGGACACTTCTGATTACAATGGGCCCGCCCAGATAATCTAGAATAAGGTCCACATCTTAAGATTTTAATTTTATCACCCCTGAACAGTGTTTTTACCAAGAAAAGTAAATGCACAAGTTCTGGAGCTAGGGTGGAAACATTTTAGGAGTCCGTTATTCTGCCAACAGAGGTAACTTTCATAAATGTCACCCACGACAAAAACTTGCTTTGCCTTCCTTCTGTGTCTCACTTTTTTGTCTGTGCACAAAAGTCAAGGTGAAACACGCAAGCTCTAAGAAGTAGCTGGATGACTCTAGACCGCTCATTTGAGCTCCCTCAGCCTCTTTTCTCATCTTCAGCAGAAGGATGACCCTTTGTGCATCAGAAAATGAAACTTGAAGAGTAAATCAAAATGAGTTAGTCACAGAGCAAGGTACCAGATGAGCCCTTGGGTACTTTTTTTTTTTTTTTTTTGATATGGAGTCTCGCTCAGTCACCCAGGCTGGAGTGCAATGCCATGATCTCAGCTCACTGCAACCTCCGCATCCCAAGCTCAAGTGATTCTCCTGCCTCCAGCCTTCTGAATACCTGGGATTACAGGTGCATGCCACCACGCCCGGCTAATTTTTGTATTTTTAGTAGAGATGGGGTTTCACCTTGTTGGTCAGGCTGGTCTCAAACTCCTGACCTCATGATCCACCCGCCTTGGTCTCCCAAAGTGCTAGGATTACAGGCGTGAGCCACCATGCCCAGCTGGTAAACATTTTTATCAGAACTTTCCTTTCACCATTCCATGTCTGTCACCCTCATCCATCTTCTCCTCTGACTTTTTTCTCTTCAGTGACTTATTCAGTCTAATACGCTGTTTAGCATCAAAAGCCACACTACAAATTCTTTTGTGACTCTCTTGGAATGTTCCTGTGATGCCCAGAACTTTGGAGGCCTAAGCCTTACATCAGTGTGCCCTGAATACAAGATATGGGGTCAAAGGAGATTATTTTGGAGGTTTAAGTTTCAAAGACTGTGCTGCAAGGTTTCAGACTTTCATGGGGACTGTATCCTATTTCCTTGGGCCTATTTCTTCCCTTTGGAATGGGAGTATTTACCCAATGCCTATACCTCCATTGTGTCTTGAAAGTAACTAACTTGTTTTTGAATTTACAGGCTCATAGGTAAAAGGAACTTGCCTTGTCTCAGATGAAACTTGCTATTTTGGACTTTTGAGTTAATGCCGGAATGAGTTAAAGACTCTAGAGACTGTTGGGAAGCCATTCTTATATTATTAAATGTGAGAAAGACATGAGATTTGGGAGGGACGATGGAGAGAATAATTTTTGGACCTTTACCCCCACCCAAATCTCAAGTCAAATTGTAATCTCCAAAGTTGGAGGTGGAGCCTGTTTGGATGTGATTGGATCATGGAGGTGGTTTCTCATATTTTAACACCATTCTCCTTGGTGCTGTTGTAGCAACAGTGAGTTTTATCTGGTTGTTTACCAGTGTGCAACCCTTGCTCTCTTCCTCCAGCTCCCATTATATAAGATGTCTTTCTCCACCATTGGCTTTCTCCATGATTGTAAGTTTTCTGAGGCCTCCTCAAAAGCTGAGCAGATGCCAGAATCATGCTTACTCTACAACCTGCTGAATCATGAGACCATTCAAACTTTTTTCTTTATAAATTATTCAAGTTCATGCATTTGTCTGTAGCAATGTAAAAACAGACTTATACAGCCTTATTTTCAGTAGAAAAAAGCTAGGGAGTAAACCATTCTAACTATGTACCAGATGCAAAGCCCAAGACAAAGAACAGAGCTATGAAGAAAATGCCTGGATAATCTCATCTCTCCCAGCATGGCCAAAAGGCACAGCTGGAGGACGGGTTGGGTTTTGTCCCCAGATCTTACTATAGTCACTCATCTAGAACTCAGAATTTAAAGGTTCATATATAAAGACATAAGCTCACAGACAAATTAAGAAAATGTATATATACAGAAGCAACTGTTTGATGACCTTAAAACATCTAGTAAAGACAATATAAACCTGCCTGCCAACAGACCTACGCAAAAACGTATAAATTAAATTATGAAGACATTTCTACTTTATTTTACCAACAATTTTAAAACTATCTATATTCACCAAAGGTTACTAAAATCACATGTATAGAAAAGCATTTGGGCTTATTCACTTAATTTGTGAGTACTCA
Source organism: Nomascus leucogenys (assembly GCF_006542625.1). Lineage (NCBI taxonomy): Eukaryota > Metazoa > Chordata > Mammalia > Primates > Hylobatidae > Nomascus > Nomascus leucogenys. The sequence continues at coordinate 86,021,579 of NC_044397.1, read as the reverse complement.
TTTATTTTTACATGAATTTGATACTACGTGTCAACAGTATATAAATGTGTGACATACACATATATGTGATGAAACATATAACATATACATGTTCACATAAAGACAGAGAGAGGCAAAAAGATTTTAGAGTTTTGATTTTAGGACTTTAGGCATGAGATCAGTAAAACCCACCATTTTAAAGGATAGTTGGATTCAAATTGCTTTCTTGTAAATGGTAAAGGTTAACATTTATCTGAGGAAGGATTTACCAAGTTTTAGAGAAAATACATAGCACACTTACATCTCGAAGCAAAGAGAAAGACAGAGAACTGAAGCTTTTTCAAGAAAAAAATTTGGTGTGTTTAAGGAAGATTAAAAATAGATGCCAAGGTAACACAAAAATAATAGAAATTTACCATGGGGTTTTATTTACTTTTTTATTATACTTTAAGTTTTAGGGTACATGTGCACAATGTGCAGGTTAGTTACATATGAATAGATGTGCCATGTTGGTGTGCTGCACCCAATAACTCATCATTTAACATTAGGTATATCTCCTAATGCTATCCCTCTCCCTCACCCCACCCAACAGGCCCTGGTGTGTGATGTCCCCCTTCCTGTGTCCATGTGTTCTCATTGTTCAAGTCCCACCTATGAGTGAGAACATGCGGTGTTTGGTTTTTTGTCCTTGTGATACTTTGCTGAGAATGATGGTTTCCAGCTTCAAAGAATTCTTGATGGAATTTTCCTTTAATAAAAAGCAGCCCCCAAACAATTTCTAACAGAAAACAGACTGAATGATCAGGCTGCAAGCATAGACATGCATATGTAGATGGAGGCAGCTAAGAGCCAGGTACACCCAATATGGCAGTTCCTGTTCTTTTTTCCTTGTCACTACATGTACAGTTGTCATGGTGACCACCAGGTAGAAGCCACATTTGCATAATAAAAGATTAGGGTGGGAAGGCCAGTCTTTTCTCAGGCTATGTAAGTGGCACACCTGGTCAAAACAATCCCCTGGACCCTATGTAAATCAATCACTGCCTCCTCAAGTCTCTGTACAAAATCAATTGCATTCCACCCCAAATTGGAGACCCTCTCTTGGGTGACTGCTTTCTCAGTATGAGAAAGCTTTTTCTCTCTCTCTTCTTTTTTGTCTGTTAAATTTTTCACTCCTAAACCCACTACTCATGTGTTTCCATGTCCTGAATTTTTTCTCAGTGTGTGACAAAGAACCATGGGTAGATTCCCAAACAGAGCCATTTTATTTGGGAGTTCTCATCCAGGATTGTGATCAGAACAGAAGATAGAAACATCAGAATGGTGAGTATGGAGCAAACCTCAAATCTGCCCTTTAATTTCAATGGTCTCTTCAAAACTAGTTTCCTTTCATAGAGAACCTCACCATCACATGAGGCTTGGGGATGTCCTGGAGCAGCTGAGAATTTCTGGACAGGACACACCCTGATGTTATTCAAAGGCTTCTAGACTGAACACAGCCTCTGGCAGCCCATCCAGATGTTGGTCATGGGTCTCCTAATTTGCTATAATGTTGCAAGTTGGTTCTTCCTTTCTATCCATGGTCTCTATGTCTCCTATTCTTTTTGTGTATGCAATATGCAGAAATTTTTACAGTTCAGGGAAAGAATTCTGTTAGGAAACATCAATAAATGCTATAATAACTACCCCAATAGGTCTCTCTCTCTCTTTCTCTCACTCTCATTCCTTTGGTAAGCACATGGTATTTCTAAGCCAACAGTGTCACCTAGTGGAAATAGAAATCCTCCTCATGAGGCACATTGTTGGTCCTTTGCCACAACACTGCACTTTTCCATTTCTCTCTTTTTACCCTGATAGAAAAGCCCTTTCTGTGAATGGGAAAGCCCTACTTTCAACAATTAGGAGTAAAATGTCTTCCAAAGCCAAATTTTACTTCCAATACTGCCCCATCAGCAGGAAAAACTGCCATTAGGTCCCTACATTCATTTAAGGTACCTATTCTATCTCCAGTTAGAACAGTGTTTAATTAGTAAGGATATTTTAAGAACAGAATTAACCAGGACCACTTCTCTGAGGGTAAATGTTTTAGCACAGGCCATAACTGGCAACTGGCACATTCCTTCTGAAAAAACCTTGCTCAAAGGCAACTGTTACAGTTTCTCCAGAGATCCATTTTTTGGGAAGCCAGGCAGATCACAGGCAGAGAAGCTAAGGTTGCATGGGTAAAGTGTGGCTAATCCCATCACTTCATTTATCCAGTTCCATGGCTTAGAGGGCCACAGCTACAACCATGGGCGGCACATTTAACACAGTGCCAGGACTCAGGAACCAACGAGAGAAAACACTTGGGGGGATGCTCCCACTGTCTTCCACTCCACCCTGGGTCACAATGAAAGAAGGAGGACTACAAGGACACTTTTATTCTCACTTCTTTTTCTCGATGGCTAACAAAGCATCTTCAGCTCCCACCCCTCTGGAGTGCACTCTGAGGCACTAGAACTCTTTTAACCTCAGGACTTTGAAGAGAAAAGCGACTCATTCTATTTTGCACAATGATAGGGCATTTTTACTAAACTTTTACAAGCATTGTAACAGCAACCCAGATTTTTTAACAGCCATATCAGGTAGGCCTATAAAGAATAATCCCCTAGAATTAGAAAAGCAACTTCCAAGGGAACCATCTGAGAATCTCCATAATTTGGAGTCCCTCCAAGTTCCCTTCTCATTACAGGACCTTAGGCAAATAAAGTAAGACTTAGGCCTATTTTCAGACAATCCTGATAGGTATATAGAAGCTATCCAAGGCCGGGCATGGTGGCTCAAGCCTGTAATCCCAGCACTTTGGGAGGCTGAGGCGGGCGGATCACGAGGTCAGGAGATCGAGACCATCCTGGCTAACACAGTGAAACCCCGTCTCTACTAAAAATACAAAAAATTAGCCGGGTGTGTTGGCGGGCGCCTGTAGTCCCAGCTACTCGGGAGGCTGAGGCAGGAGAATGGCGTGAACCCGGGAGGCAGAGCTTGCAGTGAGCCGAGATCGCGCCACTGCACTCCAGCCTGGGGCACAGAGCAAGACTCTGTCTCAAAAAAAAAAAAAAAAGAAGCTATCCAGAATTTAAGTCAGGTGTTTCACCTCACATGGAAGGATGTTATGCTGCTCCTAAACCAAACCCTAACTGCAGCTGAAAAACAGGCAGCTCTGCAAGCAGCAGAGAATTTGGGAGATGAGCAACATATCTCCTATAATACACCAAAAGGGAAGGAAGGAGATACAGAAAGTGAAGAAACAGCAGAAACACCATTCCAAATAGGAAGTGAAGCAGTACCTCTTGACAACCCTGATTGAAACCCCAATAGCTCTGCAGATGAATGGAAAAGAAAAACTAAGGCCAGAACTCTTAATTCCTCTAAACTGTCTATGATAGACTCAAAGCCACATGAGAATCCTGCAGCCTTTATGGATAGGTTGAGAGGGGCACTATAAGCACACACCATTTTATCTCCTGATTCAGTCAAGTGGCAGCCCATTCTAAAAGATAAGTTTATTATATAGAAAGCTCCCAATATTAGAAGGAACCTACAAAAGGCAAGCTATAGTAGCAGATAGCACCTTGGAAAACCTTCTGAGGGTAGCCACTTCAGTCTTTTATAATAGGGACAAGGAGAAGGCCCAGAAGAAAGAGAGAAAGCTCAACAGAAGGACAAAGCCTCTAGTAGCTGCTTTGCAGAGTTGCAAAGTCCAGGATCCCAGAGGTGTGTCCACCAGTTGCTCTCAGTGTGGCAAGCCAGGGCATTTTAGGAAGGAGTGTCCAAACAGCAAGAGGAAGCCACCTTGACCCTGTCCAGCCTGTGGTGGAGACCACTGGAGATGCAACTGCTCCCACAGATGGAGGTCACTGGGTCCAGAACCAGTCTCACAGTGGTCCAGCAGGACTGATTGGTCCTGGGGCTCAACCCTCTGGCTCCAGCAGCTTAAACTGCCATTACAGCACTGGAGACACAGGTGATTCTGGAAATTATAGGAAGGAAAGTAGATCTCCTTCTAAACACTAGGTCCAGTCTCTCTCTTTTCTCCTTTCTTATCCAGGCCTCCCCTCTTCCCATAGCACAGCCATAAGGGGTGTCTCAGGAAAAATTCTAATCCAATATTTTTCTCAACCTCTTATTTGCAGTTAGGAGGACCTATTGTTTACACCTGCTTCCACACCACTGTCACAATAGCTCTACTAGTCACAAAAGCCTCCAAATTAACCCTAGGAAAAAACGGTTTAAATCCCCACTTAATGTGGCAAAATTACTTTCCTCTAGAGGGAGCTCTTAGCTAACAAACAGATGGTAAGGCAAGAAATACGTAAGGCAGGATAAGCAGTAGTCAATCTAAATAACATCTCTCTTCAGGTGCAGGTGCTCAATCAGCTAAACAAATAGTTCTTACAAGAGCACTTACATTAAGCAAGGGAAATGTAGCTAACATTTACACTAATTCCAAGTATGCTTTTTTAGTTCTTCATGTTCATGCTGCCATTTGAAATAAAAGGCATTTTCTTACCACTAATGGATTTCCTATAAAATATCACCAAAAAATTAACAGGTTATTATCCTCAGTTTTCTTCCATGAGAAATAGCAGTTATACATTATAGGGAACATCAAAAAGGGAACAGATGAAGTAGCCAAAGGAAATAGGTTCATTGATCAGGCAGCTAAGTCACTGGCAAGGCATCAACACACCTCGAAGCCTTCCAATCTAGGAAGTCTCCGAAAGATAAATTAAACCTCAGTAACTTCCTGTAGAAATAAAATAGGCCACTTCTCAGGATATTCTTTCCAGTCCTCAGAATGGCTCCAGTCAGAGGATGGCAAATGCCATTTGCCAGCCTTCAGCCAACAAGAAGTCCTTACGATCCTTCACCAAGCTTTTCACCCAGGAAAGGATAAAACTTATCAATGTGCTCACAGAGTATTTTCATATAGAAAATCTCTAAACTCGTTAAGCATGTAACCTCTCTAGCTCACTTCCAACAGGAATTGACACATCTAGCAAAAGCCCAACCCCAGGAAATAGGACCACACTTATTTAACCCAGATCTGGTATTAGTAGAAACTGTCTTCTCTCTCTCTCTCCTTAGGTGAGGCAGTTAAAATGGCACACTATATATATATATACATATATATATATATATATATATATATATATATATATATACTATATATATTATATATATACTATATATATTATATATATATACTATATATATATTATATATATATACTATATATATATTATATATATATAGTATATATAGTATATATATAGTGTATATATATACATACATATATAATATGTATGTATATATACATACATATATATAATATATATATTAGCCACAGGAAGAATTAGCCACAGAGAGAAACACAGAGCTAGAGGAGCTGGTTGCTGACATGGAACAGGGTCCCTGTAGTTCATGAGTCCAACCTGGTCTGAATTCCCCTCACTTCATAAGCCAGGTACCCCTGAGAAACAGCTTTTTCCCACGGTCTCCTCTGTGGTTACACATTAGGGTCTTTCACTGTCAAGATTCCAGAGATGGAAGAAACCTGGAAAGCACACATCCCAGCTTCACCCTTCCTTCCTCCCTCCCTCCCTCCCAGCAATCAGGGCTCAGGGCTCAGGAGGAAAGGCAGAGCCCAGTGAGGCCAGAGTTGGTGAGATATCTGAAAAGTGTTCAGTGAAAAAACTGCATCCCCCTTTCATTCTACCTGATGAGCCCTGTCCTGCACAGCTTCCTCCACCCTGAGGACTTCCCCAGACACCCTCTCTAACAAGACTGACTGTTCCATTTCCTTCCTGCTCACACTGAGGCCTGTCCTGCCTTCTGGGGAATGAAAAATGCACCAAAATCAGTCAGAGCAGCCACCCCTGCCAGGCTCCATAATGAGGCAATGTCTCCAGGTCACCAGGAGAATGAGCTTCCACTGTGTCCCAGTCCAGGGCTCTTTCCCTCTGAGAGGCTGACTCATGAATCGGGCCACCAGACAGAGATCAGTGACTCCTCCATCGATTATTATATTCACCTGACAGGTTCTTGCCCTCTGCACAGGCAAAGCCAATTATTGAGAAGGTGATGTGTGGTAAAGAATGGTTTTACTTAGCCCAAGGCTGCCAAACAGGAGGACAGAAGTTTATTATGACTCAAATCAGCTTCCCCAATGGCTCAGAGGTTAGAGTTTTTCAAAAACTTTGAAGGAGCAAAGGTCTAAGGAATAAGTACTGTTGACTGGCTGGAGATGAAATGATGCAGGTAGGGGAAATGGTCTGTATTTGTTGAATCTGCCTCTGACTGGGGGCCACATGACTGGCTGAGCCATTGGTCATGAGTCTAGATGAGGTCAGCTGGTTGCCAGAATGCAGAAGTCTGAGAAACATCTCAAAAGATAAATCTCAGATTCTACAATAGTGTTGCTATCTATAGGAGCAACTAGGAATGTCACAAATCTTGTGACCTCTGGCCACATGACTCCTGAGCAGTAAGGGATTATAGAAACTATGCCTGCATTTTAGCAGAATCTGGGCACCTCCCATAATTCATGGCCTTTTCTTAGATTTACCAAAGTAGTCCCCGACAAGGAGGGAGCTAGTTTTAGGGAGGGACTATCATCATCCTTGCTTCGAAGTTAAACTATAAATTCCTCCCATGCTTATGCTGGTCTATGCCCAGGAATGAGAGAGGATGGCCAGCCTGGGCTACAGGTGAGATGGGGTCAGCCAAGCTAGCTTCCTCTCAACACCATATGCTTTGCAAAGGTTGTTTCAGTTTCTACATTGACTCACCAGGGGGTCAGAGGCAGAAGGACAGATCTGCAGTTTCCAAAGCCCATAGGCTCATTTCACCCATTTCACTCATGAGTCCATCCTCAATCTGCTGTGGGGCTCATATCCTCCAGTCATGCCCTAGAGACTTCGAATTTCTGTCAGGCATGTAAGTAGCTTTAAAATTTTCACTCAGTTCTAACAAGTAAAAAGCTGAACAAACTGAAAAATCAACAACTCATTTAGATTTCTCAGAGAAGCAAGGTTTCAGTGCTAACTGGCCCACATACTGGAGAGACCCACAGGCAAATACAGAGCAGCGCACCGTACCTGAGCAGAAACACAGGCACAGAAACCCCAGCGGGAACCAGTCCTGGGGTCAGAAAACCTGAACTGTAATTGAGGAAATTCTAGAGGCTCAGTGTGGACACAGCACAGAGATAAACACACAAGTGGATGGATTAGTCTTGTGAGTGGGGAGGGGGGGGGACAGTTTTATGACTCTTAGCTCCTGGAGCTCTACCAGGTTCTCACAGTCAATATCCAAAAAGAATCCACATCCTTCTTGTAGGAAGAAGGGATAAAAAAACACTTGGAAAGTTGTCAGTGAACTATATTCTTCTTGGTGAGACCTACATTTAAGAGAAACTATTTTACTAGAGCCTAATTAGCTGGGGTTTGATGAGAGTTTAACTGGCCAGGGGGAGGGGAAATATCCAACTCCAGCCTCCTCAAGTCATCATTTACCAACTAATGGAAAGAAAAACCTGAGAGGCACTTGTGACATTCACAGCCCAGGACACAGACCTCATCCAGAGCCACAGAACCCTTCCCTCCTGACACTCAACACCATGTCACTGAATGCCTGCTCACTCAAGTCTGTTTTACCCAATACATCATGTGTGGTTTTCAAAACAATACAAGACAGACTATGGCAAAAAAAAATGCACTTTGAAAGACAGAGCAAGGATTGGAACCAGACACAGATGTGGTAGGAATGTTGAAATTATCAAACTGGAAATCTAAAACGACTCTGGTTAAGGATTATGACGGAAAAAGGAGACACCTTTCAGGAACAGATGGGTGACTTAAACAGAGATGGCTATTCTAAGAAAGAACCAAAAGAAATGCTAGAGATTAAAAACACTCTAAGAGAAATAAAGAATGCCCTCCGTGGGCTTACTCGTAGGCTGCACACAGATGAGGAAAGAATCTCTAGCTTAAGCATGTGTCAATAGAAACTTCGAAAACTGAAACGGCAAAGTTTAACAAGAGTGAGAAAAAGTGGAACAACATATTCATCTTAATATTCAATATTTAGTATCAAAAATAGCATATTTTATATTCTGAAGTTGTGTTTTATATTTTGTAGCCTACAAAGGCTGTAACATACACATAATGGGAATACTGGTGGTTCCTGGGACCAGGTGGAGCTGGCCAGGTGGGTGCTGTCTGATTTACTGCCTGTTTCATGCACACCTGTGTATTCATAATAACAACACTGTCATAAGGTGGGGTCCTTTGTGTGGGGAGATGCATGAGCCACTGCTGCCTCACTTGGACTCTGCCCAATTTAAACAAAGTTAATCAAACTCTAATTGTTTGACCCTGCTCAATTTACACTTCACCAATATTGCTGCTCGATTCACACTTCAGAAGTCTGTGCATCTCCCACACAGAGCAGGTGGCCCCATGGTCTCTGAGCCCTCAGATCATCATGCATCCATCTGTCTTTTGACACACAGACCTGCTGTGGGCTTTTAAGGACTTGGATTGGCTGAGAGGTGGGAGATGTCAACTCTGATTGGAAAATGCTCATGGAGAAATCAATGCTGCCACACAGGGAAATCTTCTCTGTTATCTGCACAGCGAATCTGCCCAAGCCCTATGTCACCAGCAACCCCGTGGAGCATGAGGAGGCTGTGGTCTTAACCTGTGAACCTGAGGCTCATGGTACAATCTACATGTGGTGGGTAAATGGTCATAGACTCACAGTCAGTCCCAGGCTGCAGATGCCCAATGACAACAGGATCCTTGCTCTACTCAGTGTCACAAGGAGTGACACAGAACCCTATGAATGTCAAAGGAAGAATGTAGTGAGTACCAGCCACACTGACCTAGTCACCTGGATGTTCTCTATGAGTATCCTCGTTTCCTTCAAGGACAAGGCTGCCAGCCCAAATCCACATAACCCGAGGCCAGGCCTCTCAGTCCCTCTCAGATCCAAGTATGAAGACACTTACCCCTGGACCCCCAAGCTGGCCATGACTTCCTGCTCCAGGAAAACCTGGGAAGGCCCAGGAAGGGAGGGGCTTCTCCGGTCTTAGAAGACTCTGGTTCCACAGCTTGTGATGGGAGAAACAGGTGAATGTCTTAGACTCCTCCAGTTCAGTGAACACAGAGGAAGTTTGGCTGGGACTTCAGGGTTGTGACTTGGCAAAAAGGAGCACTGTGTCCCTTCCACAGACCAGGAGCTTCCCATTCCCTCTGATAACATTACCTGTGGCTTTATTCTCTTTGCTCCAGATGGCCCAGATGAACCCACAACTTATTCTTCAGACACCTATTACTATCCAGGGTCAAACCTCACCCTCTACTGCCTCGCGGGCTCTAACCCATCAGTAGAGTATTCCTGGCTGCTGAATGGGAATAACCAGCAAACAGGACAAGAGCTCTTTATCCCCCAAGTCACTACAGAGAATAGTGGGGACTATCTGTGTTATGTCCATAACCCAGTCACTAAAATGGCAAAAGCTTTGCAACCAAGAAAATCACAGTCCCTGGTAAGTGGATCGCTGGAGCAGTGGCAATATGCTTTCAGGTGAAGCCTATCTGGCTTTCCAAGAAAGGGCCAGAAAAACATTTTTATTCTCAGCCTGTGTTCCATGCACAAAAGTAAATCCCAAATTTTTCTCCTGAACCCTCCCAGTTCATATCTACACATTCTCTTCCCTTTGTTTTCTGGATTTCTGGTGGATGACCTTGGGTCCAGCCTGAAAAATGTAGGGAAATGGCTTTATCAGCCCCAAGCCCTATGCAGTGTAAGGGCCTTCACAGAGGGAGAAAGAGGAGGATCCTCAGGGTCAAGCTGTTTCTCTCTGTCACCAAAACATCCCTTCTGTCTCCCTTGTGTGTGTGTGTGTGTGTGTGTGTGTGTGTGTGTGTGAGTGTGTGTGTACTCCATGAGCTGCAATGAACATCAGAAGCTTCAAAACAAGCCCACACTTTTCCCCAAATGAGAGGAGGAAGCCCAATGGGTGAGGGAGAAGCAGCTCAGACTGTGCTCCCTCCATTGCTGTGGGCTCGCCCAGTGACCGACCCTGCCCTGACTCCACCCGGAGTGGGCCCAGGGCATGTGGATAAGGTGCCTGGGTGGCCGGTTCTGAATCTGGCTAAATCGAGCTGCCAGTAGAAGCCAAGCCTCCCATGGATAAGGCTTTAAAATAATGGGAATAGGGCTGTGTCCTGTCTCTGAAGTCACTGCCTGTCTGAGTCTGTGGACACAGCACATGGAACACACCACAGAGGACAGTGAGTGACACACACTTGGAGAAATAGGGAGATTAACTCACAGAAGCTCTCTATGGCAGGGAAGGAACAGTGACAAAAAGTGTGTATTTATAGAGAGGGTAAGAGTACCAGACACTTTATATCTAAGACTTACCATTAACTGTTTCTAAGTGTGAAATTTAGTGTTGTGTAACTATCAACACTATCCATTTCCACAGTTTTTAGTATCCTACTATACTACACCTCTGTACCCAATAAATGATAACTCTCATTCTGTCTCCCCTTAACCCCTGGTAATCACCATTGTAATTTCTGTCTCTATGTAACTGAGTATTCTAACTATCTTACATAAATGGAAGTACATAATAATTATCCTTTTGTGTCTGGCTTATTTCACTTTGCATAATGTCTTCAAGGTTCATCCATTTTGCAACAGGTGTCAAAATTTTATCCTTTGTTAAGATTGAAGAATATTCCAAAGCATAGATATAACTTTTTGTTCATCCACTTATCTTTCAATAGACTTTTCAGTTGTTTCCACCCATTGGCTATTGTGAGCGATGCTGCTGTGAACATCAGTGTACAAATATCTGTTCAAATTTTTTTCAATACTTTTGGCTGTATGTCCGGAAGTAGAATTGCTGGTTCAAGTGGTAATTCTTTCATTTTTTTAAGAAACTGACATACCATTTCTTTCCTTTTGTTGTTGAGACAGGGTCTTGCTCTGTCACACAGACTGGAGTGCAATGGCACAGTCTTGGTTGACTGCAACCTCCACTTCCCAGGTCCAAGCGATTCTCCTGCCTCAGCCTCCCGAGTAGCTGGGATTACAGGTGCATGCCACCATACCCAGCTAATTTTTGTATTTTTAGTAGAGATGGGGATTCACCACGCTTGCCAGACTGGTCTCAAACTCCTCACCTCAAGAGATCCACCAATCTCGGCCTCCCAAAGTGCTGGGATTACAGGCATGAGCTGGCCATGCCATGCCATTTTTCCACAGTGGCTATAACATTTCCCATTGCCATCAGCAATATGCTAAGAGCTTCAATTTTCCCATGTACTCGAAAACAATTGTTTTGTGATGTTGTTGTTCATGCTGTTTTTATCAAAGCCACCCTAATGTGTGTGAGGTCATGTATCACTGAGGTTTTGATTTGCATATCTCTAAGTATTAATATTGAGAATCCTTTCATGTCCTCATTGATCATTTGTATATCTTCCTTAATAAAATCTCTATTTCAGTCTTTTGTCCATTTTTATTGGGTTTTTGGATTTTTGCTGTTTTTGATTTGTAGTGTTCTTCATGTATTCTGGAAATTAATCACTTATCAGACATATGATTTGCAGATATTTTCCCTATGTCATAGTTTGCCTTTTTACATTGTTGATAACAGCCTTTGATATATAAAACTTTTCAATTTTCATGAAGTCCAATTTATCCCTTTTTGTTGCCTATGCTTTTGTAGTTATAACTAATAAATCATTCTGAAATTCAATATCATGAAGCTTTTTCCTTGTGTTTTCTTCTAAGAGTTTGGTAGTCTTCACTCTTCCATTTAGGTCTTTGATCCATTGTGGGTTCATTTTTTTGTATATGGTGTGAGGTAAAGGTCAAACTCATACTTGCCCATGGATAGCCAACTTTCCCAGTATCACATGTTAAAAAGACTGTCCTTTCCCCATGGAATGGTCTTGGCATTCTTGACAAAAATCATTTGGCCATATATGCAAGCTTTCTTTCTGGGTTCTCTATTCTATGCCATTAGTTTCTATGTCCTCCTTTATGCCAGTACCACACTCTATTGATTACTGTAGCTTTGCAGTAGATGCTGAAATCTGAAAGTGTGAGTCCTCCAGCTTCCTTTTCCCTTTTCAAGACTGAAGTTTTTAATTCCATCCTAAACATGCTGCACTCAGATATTTTTGAAGGCTTTGGGATGTGAGAAAGGCTGATTGCTATTTTCTATGGCTTTAGAACTTTTCACCTTTTCATAGTTGCATCTTTCCCTTGGTGTCTCAGTTGTGGCAGCCATGAATGGCCTCCACGGCAGGGACTTGACTGACAGAGGGCCCAGGTCAGGGCACTCCAAATTCACCTTATATATGATAACTCTATCGTGTATATACTTATCATTTATATGTTATGAAATTGGCATTTATATTACATATGTGATTTTATATATAAATGGCCTAGTGTTTTATGTGTTACCTTTTTTTCATATATATGGAAATATGTATATATTTTAAATGGTTGTATATTATATACTTCTAGAGTATATATTGTATATAAATAAATAGATAGAGATAAATATGTATATGCTTTTTCCATATGTATACATAGAAAAAGTGGTAACACATAAAACACTAGGAGACTGTGGACACAGCACATGGGACACAGCACAGAGGACAGTGAGTGACACACACTTGGAGAAATAGGAGATTTGGCCATGGGAGCTCTGCATGGGAGGGAAGGGGCAGTGACAAAAAGTGTGTAGTGATAGAGAGGGTAAGACTACCAGACACCATATATATATATATACACATATATATATAATGTCAATTTTATTATATATAAATGTCCTGGTGCTTTATGCGTTACCTCTTTTTCCATATACATATATGGAACTGTGTATATGCTTTACATTATTATATATTTTATAATATTATATATTTTGTTATTATATATTATATATAAATAAGTATATGGAAATATATATATTTTTCCTATACACACAAAAAAGAGGTAACACATAAAACACTAGGACATAGTTACTGGCTACATGTGGGAGAGAGAAAAAAGCTAAGTGCAAAAAAATCAAGCCTGGTATGTTAGTTTATACCCACTGAGATGCATCCAAGATGGGATTAGACATGCAAGATAATTTTTTAGGAAAAATGTCTGTGAGGGAAAGTGGGGCAGGCATGAAAAAGTCTGGGAGAGCCTTGGGACCACTATGCATATCTGATTCCTGTGAGGGAAGAAGAGAAAGAAGATTTAGCTTCAGTTCAAAGAAAGCATGGCAAGGCTGACAGGGAGTCCTCCCACAAGTCACCCAAGAGAGTAAAACAGTCTCACAGAACTGGGCTTTCTTTCATATCCCTGCTGGGAGCTTCAGGAAAGTGAGGACTCTATGCAAAGTACGTTGTCAATTTGGAATGCACTGATCTGGGCTTTCTGTCAATCAAGTCAATTGATTATTAATTAATCAGTCATTAGCTGGGAGTAGTGGAATTACCTAGGGAAATTTTTCAACATATATAAGCCTATACTTTCTCTGCCCTATTCACTAATGGGCTCCACCAAGAACTCAGTAATCCTCTTGAGAAACACAAGCTGCCATGGAGATCTGACAGAGTCTTACTCATGCCTACCGCAACTGACACACTGAGAAAAAGATGCAACCATGAAAGGGTAGAAAGTTCTAATGACACAGAAAATCGCAGTCAGCCTTTCTCATATCACAAAGCCTTCAAAAATATCTGAGTGCAGTATGGTCAGGATGAAATTGAGAGAAGACTGATCACTAACCTAGAAACACATTGAGAGAGAAAAAAACTGCAAGAATATTGTTGGCTAATCATCTACCAGGAACCCTCCCACAAAATCAATGTAATCCCTGAAGGAACAAGTAGAAACTACTTCATACTTAGTGATGGTTCCTAAGGTACCACACCGTAAAATAACATCACTTTTATTCCTTCTCTTCTTTTCTTTCCATGACAGATACTTCGGTACAAGGAAGTTCTCCTGGCCTTTCAGGTAGAGCCACTGTCAGCATCATGATTGGAGTACTGGCCAGTGTGGCTCTGATATAGCAGCCCTGGTGTAGTTTATTTCAGGAAGATTGGCAGGTATGATGGCCTTTCCTTTTGTCCTGTGTCCTGCAGAGCTGACCTCCATGCTTGGGAGAGGGAAAGGACTTCTTTGCCTGTATCTGGGACTGCGTCTCCTCCTCCTCCCACTAAACTCCTACTTCTCAGCACTTATTCCTGCAGGTCTCTTCTCCCCTGATCTTCATGCTCTCTGTACCCCACTGTCTCCTACAAATGATTATCCTCAACCTCTGCTCATTTGTTTCCCAGATTCAATACCTTATAAAACCCTCTGCATCCTTTTTTTTAACATCTCTCACTTGTGTCATTCGCTCCATTCCCACAACCTCAACAACTGCTAGAGGTACTGCTTGACTTATCTCCAGGCTTTGAAATCTTCCTTGTGTATGACTCTCTTATTACCTTCCTAAATTCTAGTTAACTCCCCTATTCAAAAATCTTCAGGGATCTACTCTTGCCTATTTGATAAGTTCACATTTCTTCTCTTGACTAATTTTTATGGCTTCAGTTCCTTCTATTCCCTAGTGTAATTCATCCATTCTAATTAAATCTGTCTTTCTACATATCCCTTCCCCTCCACCTGATATACACATAGAATGCTGAGTTCCAATGCTATGGCTAAAAACAGGGTGATCTCCTGTCTACCATCTGCAGTACGGGCTTACCCATACCCTTCATCACAAGCAACCTCTGACCTCCCAGAGAATGATGACTCTAGCATTAATGTGTAAACCTGAGACTCAGAACACAACCTACATGTGATTGAGAACCTTTTCCTAATGACCAACTCATATGTTCATGAAAGATACAGAAATGAAGAAGGCAAGGTTTCTACCCCAAGAAACATAAAGCCTAAGATAGATGATAAGACCCGAAAAATAATTATAATACCACAATAGAAAAAAGTGAATGCCACAAGAAATCAGAGAAATCTGATGGGAAATATAGCTATATATTAGAATCACCAGAAAACGTTTTTTAAAATGGATGCCCAAGCCCCACCCAGAGGATCCAATTTAATGGTCTAAAGTGAGGCTCAGGCATTGGTAATTTTTAAGTCTTCCCAGATGCTACTAATGTGTAACCCGGATAAAGAACAGCTGTTCTAACTGGTAAAACTTAGACCTAAATTAATGATTATTAGCTGGGAGTATTGGAATTATCTAGGGAAATTTTTCAGCATACACAAGCTGATGCTTTCTGGGTCCTATTCATTAATGGCCTCCACCAAGAACTCAGTAATACTGTTGAGAAACACAAGCTACATGGAAAAGACACTTTATTTGATAGGTAAAGTTATATGAAAAGCATTTTCAAATCATAAGGGGTAAAGGATGCTAAACCTTCTCTATGGTATACTTATGGATATGTTACTGATATGATTGTTCCAGAAATTGTATGAGATTCCTAGAAATTAAATATGTTATCAGCCATAATGTCACATACCACAGAAGTAACTAACTTTTTATGTGAGCTGTGTTATCACAATGAATTCTCCTCAGAGTTTTAACCATAGTCATTTAAAATGTTTGTCATTCACAGACATTGTTTTTATCCAGCATTTCCAATCAGCTACAGTCCGAAATTGCTTCCTTTTCAAGGAGATTTATGGAAAAGACGCTGACAAGTACTCTTTAATACAAGCTTCTGATAACTTTCAGATTATACCACTGGACTGTCTAAGAACTTCCAAAATTTTAACAAACAGGCTGATATCTTCATAAAATTCCCAGCCTACCAAGCAGGAAAAACGATGATTTCATTGAAATAATTCATAATAATGAGGATAATGTTTTTATGATTTTTATTTGAAAATTTGCTGATTCTTTAAATGGTTTGTTTTCTAGATTTATGGAATTTTTCTCTTTTAATCTATCTATAGCTTATAGCAGTTCAATAAACTATGCTTCTGGGAATGATAATTGAAACATTTATTTTGCTCTCTACCTGACTGCCCCAGAATTGGGCAACTATTTATGAGTATTGATATGTTTATGGTAATACACATATTTGCACAAGTATAGTAACAATCTGCTCTCTTTGTAACAGGACACATTTGAAATCATTGGTTATATTACCAAGGCTTTGACTGGGATGTTATATTTAAGAATATAGATAGAATGAACCAATATGAACTGCAGGCAAAGTCTGGAGTCAGCCTTGGTTTGGCTTTCTATTCTCAAGAGGTTTGTAAAAGTTTAATCTGAGATTCCTTATAAAAACTTAGAGCAAAGAAGATTTTAAAAGGCAGCCTACAAGGTCCATTGCTACTCTTGCTGCACTTATGTAAAGAATCAGACCACGTTTGAAGAAACTCAACCTATTTTGCAAACAAACTTATTCTACTAAATTATCATTGGTAAAAATAGAGATGCCCATAGAGAGAAAAATTATGTGGAAAATAAAAACTGTAGTACACCTGTTATGAGATTGCAGCTCTGTTCATTGTTTCTGTGTTTTTATTATCCACCTGCAGACTGGACATTACCCTGAATTCTACTAGTTCCTCCAATTCCATTTTTCTCCCACGGAATCACTAAGAGCAAGACCCACGCTGTTCCAGAAGCCCTATAAGCTGGAGGTGGACAACTCAATGTAAATTTCATGGGAAAATACTTGTACCTGAATTCTGAGCCACTCAGAACTCACCAAAACAATCGACACCATAAAAACAGATGCTCAAACTATAAACCAGGACAACAAGCTGATGACTTCCCACTGTGGACAGTTTTTCCCAAGATGTCAGAACAAGACTCCCCATCACGATGAGGCTCTCACCCCTCTTAACTGTCCTTGCTCATGCCTGCCTCTTTCACTTGGCAGGATAATGCAGTCATTAGAATTTCACATGTAGTAGCTTCTGAGGGTAACAACAGAGTGTCAGATATGTCATCTCAACCTCAAACTTTTACATAACATCTCAGGGGAAATGTGGCTCTCTCCACCTTGCATACAGGGCTCTCAATGGAAATGAACAGAGAGATATTGCCTGTGTGTTTGCAGAGAAGATGGTTTCTATAAAGAGGTAGGAAAGCTGAAATTATAGTAGAGTCCCCTTTAAATGCACATTGTGTGGATGGCTCTCGCTGTTTCCTAAGAGATACATTGTAAAACGTGACAGTAATACTGATTCTAGCAGAATAAAACATGTACCACATTTGCTAATACTGTTCTCTTAAAATAATTTTAAAAGAATGGGGTCGGCCCTCCTATGTGTCCAGGCCAGGTCTCTGAACAGAATCCTCCATCTTCGGTAGCAATGCCTAAGAAGATGACATGGACATGGTCTTGATATGCAGCCATCCCTGTATACCCTTCCCCTGCTGCAGGGCAGTACCAGCCCAGGGCCCAAATCTTCAGCTGCAGAGCTGACAGAGAACATGGGATACCCAGCATCACTTACCGTCTTCCAGTCCACTGCAGTGGCTACCGGCATGGCCGATTTACCCCTGAGGACAACCGTCTGCTGACCCATAGTTTCAAACAGTCAGAATTTCCTGGCTTCTCTCAGCCCCAGCTACTTTCACTCTGCTGAACCCTTCTTCTCCCCACAGGTGTCATTGCCTTAGAAGACACCTTTCAGCTGCAGCTAACAGGTAAGCCAAGACCCAGACCCCAGAGGATAAACAAGGATTTCAAAACATACTGTGTCCAATGGAGATGCCCACTTCTGGGTGGAAAGCCACCCAGATGCCGAGGCAAGAGACTGAGGGCACGAGCTGTTCCAGTATAATAAAACATAAAAGAAGAATACTTATACCAGATATAGATCTTAGATATGATTATATATGAATATCATTAATCATTAGTTGGTAGCAATTACTCTTTATTCCAATATTATAATAATCCTCGCTCTATAATCACAAGCTAGGAAAAGCCAGGCCATACAGAGATAGGAGCTGAGGGGACATAGTGGGAAGTGACCAGAAGACAAGAGTGCGAGCCTTCTGTTATGCCCAGACAGGGCCACTAGAGGGCTTCTTGGTCTAGCGGTAACGCCAGCGTCCGGGAAGACGCAGGTTGCCAAGCGGACCATGGTCTGGTGGTAGCCTCAGTGTCAAGGAAAAACACACGCTACTTAGCAGACCGGGAAAGGGAGTCCCCTTTCCCCGGGGGAGTTTAGAGTAGACTCTACTCCTCCACCTCTTGTGGAGGGCCTGACATTTGTCAGGTCGACCTGCAGTTATCCGGAGGCCTAACCATCTCCCTGTGATGCTGTGCTTCAGTGGTCACACTCCTAGTCCACCTTCATGTTCCATCCTGTACACCTGGCCCTGCCGTTTAGTTAGCAGTAGCAAATTAGTGAAAGTACAAAAGTCTCTAATAAGCAGAAATAATGGTGTAAGCTCTCTCTCTCTTTCTCCTCTCACTCTGCCTCAGCTGCCAGGCAGGGAAGAGCCCCCTGTCCAGTGGACACGTGACCCATGTGGCCTTAACCTATCATTGGAGATGGCTCACACTCCTTATCCTGCCCCTTTATCTTGTATCCAATAAATATCAGAGCAGCCTGGCATTCGGGACCACTATCGGTCTCCACGTCTAGGTGGTAGTGGTCCCCTGGGCCCACATGTCTTTTATCTCTTTGGCTTGTGTCTTTATTTCTACAATCTCTTGTCTCCACACACAGGGAGAAAAACCCACTGACCCTGTGGGGCTGGCCCCTACACCCACTGTACAGAGACATAAAGAAGTAGAGACGAATTCAACTCCACCAACAACACTGTATCCAAAAACAATGTCCTGTCTTCCCCTCATCATAGAACTCACTGTCTCTCACCACGTGGGCAGGTGCTTCCAGGGTCTCACAATTCTTCCACAAGGGGCAATGCACACTTTAACATAGGAGTTCAGCAAATAAAGTGGTGACAGTTTACCTACTTAGATAAAGTTTCTTAAAAGTTTCTCCCAAATTTCCCCCTGAAGAAGACAGAAAAGGCTTTCCCAGTTGTGAAATATTGGCCTTCCCACCTTTCAAAAAAGCACCCCTGAATAGCCAAAACAATTTTGCCAAAATAAATTATAGGACTTGAACTTTCTTATTTGAAATCTCACAAAGGAGTACAATTATTAAAACAGAAGCTGCTGGCAAAAGAATACACATGAAGACAAAAGGGATAGAGTTGGGTGTCTAGAAATAAATCCTCACACTTATGGTCAATTACTCTTTAAAAAGGGTGTCAAGACAACTTAATGCAGGGACAATTCTCCTTTCAAATGATAGTGCAGAAACAAATAGATAACCACATGCCAAGCAGTGAATTTAGATAACTCTACCGCCCACCATATCAAACAGTTCTCTAAAAAATTCATCGGTGAGTTAAATATAAGACCTAGAACCATAAAATCATCTTAGACATAGAGGTAAATATTGATGACCTCAAATCTGCAATGGATTCTTAGATATGATACAAAAGCCTGAGAAACAAGAAAAATAGATAAATTGGGCTTTATCAAGATGTGAGCCTTTTGCGCATCAAAGGAAATTATCAAGAAAATAATTAATAGAGACAGAGAAAATATTTGCAAACCACATATAGGCAGTTTTCATGTCCAGATAATATAAAGAACTAGCTACAACTCAATAACAAAAGGGCAAACCATCCAATTTATAAATGGGCAAAAGACTCAAATAGACATTTCTTCCAAGAAGATATACAAATAGTCAAGAAGGACATGAAAAGATACTCAACATCATTAGTCATTAGGAAAATACAAAGTCAAAGCTGCAATGAGACACCACATCACACCTACAAAACTGGCTACCATTCTATTAAAATGTTAAATAACAAGTAGCAGCATTAGGAAGAATTTGGAATCCTCACACATTGCTGGTGAGATTATGAAAATGTACAGCGTCTAGGAGAAACAGTTTTGCTGTTCCTCAAAAAGCTAATGATAGAATTCTCATTTGAAACAACATCCATTCCTAGGTATATACCCAAAGAATTAAATCCAGGGACTCAAACAGGCACTTGCATGGGAATATTGATTGCAGCATTATTCACAAAAGATAAAATACGAAAACGATCCAAGTGTTCATCAACACATGAATAAGCAAATATGGTGACACATACAAAAGAATGTTAATCTGCCATAAAGAGGAATGAAGCTATGACACCCGCTGGAACATGCATGGACTTTGGAAACATTATGCTAAGTGAAATATGTCAGAAACAAAATAACATAATTGTATAATTCCATTTCTACGAAACATCAAGTATAGGCAAATTCACAGAGACAGAGCAGAGATGATCAAGGTCTAGGGTGGAACATACAGGGAGTTATTGCTTAAAAGATACAAAGTTTCAGTTTAAAATGATAAAAATTTCCTAGGAAAAATAGTGGTGATGGTAATTTAACACTGTGTATGTGGTTAATTTCACTGGATTGTGCATTGTAAAGTGGTTGAAACAGCACATTATTCACAGAACTGTGAAAAACAGATTTCTATTATTTAATTCACCCAAGTTAAGGTGTTTGTTATGGCAGCTGAAGCCCATGAATACATCAACCGACCCAGTGTTTTCAATGAAACGCATCAGTCTTTTAATCAAGTTAGCTGGAAGCTCCTGCCCCAACAGAACCAGAGGCCCTAAAACGAGAGCTCCAGCAGGGGCTCAGCCAGCACAGGTCCCATAGGGCAGCCTCAATGTCAGGCCCTGGATGGCATGTGAGGCTACAATGATACAACCACAATGTGAAAATGTAAGTATTTTTACTACTTACAGACACTGGGGAGCACTCGGCACACCTGGAGGCCACAGACACAGAGGTCAGTGAGCCCAGGCAGAGAGGAGAGAAGAGACCGGTAAGCCAATGGCTTTATTAAGTCCAGGGTGTTATCTGAGAGGTTTCCAGCAGGGAGCTTTAATGGATGTGTTTAAAGCAACCAGCAAACACTGGGACCAGGAGCTCAAGCTGTGACTGAGAGGTGGTCACTTTAAATGTGAGGGCGAATGTCAGAATGATCAGTTTAAAGAAAACAGCTGGAGAGAGGGGAGCCCAGCACACCAAGCAGGAGAGATGCCTCTAAGATTTTATCTCTGGCCACCAACTGGAGCCACTTGAACCAGATACAGTATTGAAAACTGCCATGGTGACCAAGCCCTGCTTCTGATTTGAGGCAAATAAACTTACACCTTAAAAAATGAATGCCAAGGCAACATGACACTATGAACATCATGACATCCAGGGACACCAGCCAGGTGCGGTACTGTGCCCTGGAGTCAGAATCCTGGGTTCTGGTGCCTGGGAGTGAGAAAATGAAAATGACTTGTCCCTGCCCCCCCGACATTGATCTTCCCACCCTGCTACCCCCTCTTCTGCTCCCAAGCCTACGTGCAGTGCTCAGCCCCAGACATCACCGCCCCCAGGGTATACACAGTGCCGCCTACTGCACACAAACACAAACTCACAGAAGGTGACAAAAATCTGGGTTTGGGACATCTGATTGTGAAAGAGAGAGAACACTGAATGTAGAGCCACAGAGGCTGGGACTGATGGGGCTGGAAGGTGACGGAGCTGTAACATAACACATGTTTGACCTCATGTGAATTGTGCAGATCCATGTGGAATAAAACATGCAGCCTGGCCTGGGATTGCTGCCGTTCACACTTCCCTCCCTGTCCACCAGAGGGCGACAGAGTCCCTCCCAGCATGGAGCCTTCCCAGGGGATGCCAACCTCCCTCAGCCGAACCCACAGCCCAGCAGGGTCCACCCTCACCAGGGTCACTTCGGCCCAAGTCCTCAGCGCCCTCCGTGCTCCCCACAGGGACTCTGTCAGCTCCTCCCTGAACTGGCGGCCGCCAACCTAACACCACTCCCTCTGCAGGGAGCTCCTGCCCCACACACCTGCTCCTTCCCTGGGCCCAGCTAAAGGCATCTCGCAGGGCAGCGCTGCTGCACGCAACGCCACACTGGGCGCTTTCCCCTCGTCCCCTCCCTCCATCCTCATCAACTCTTTCTGTCACTGCTCCCTAAATGCCCACCCCTGCTCCATCTGTCCTGTTCTCTGGGGCATCCCCGGCCAAACCTAGCGCTGACACAGAACAGCGGCTGCCTGAGGGCCCACAGCCTCCCCGGGAATCAGCCAGGCACCCTGTGACCTGCCTGCCCGCTGCACCCCGGGGGGCTCACAGAGCGTGTGATGGTCACACACAGGAACCATCCGGGATGTAGCCACCTACCTCCAGCTGTCCCTTGGGAAGACAGACCTCTCCTGTGTGCTTGCGGGGAGAAGGGGGGTGTTATTGCTCTTTGCTCCCAGAACACAACTCACCCCCACCCGCCCTCTCGGGTGTGAGCAACGTCCCTCCAGACAGGCTCTCTGGCCACTGCCTGTTCCTCCGCTACAGACAGCAGCTTGGCCAGGTCAAAACCCTCAGGACCGATGCCTGGGTATGTCAGCACATGGAGGGCTTACCCCATCATGTCCACGGAGTAAGTCGGGATGAATCTTTCCAGCTCTGAACCCCTGCTCTGTCCCAGGCTCCCCTCCTGCGTCTCAATGAGCCATGTACGCCGGGTTCCTGGGTAAATCCCCACTTCCTCCTGCACCACCACGGGGAAGGTGTGGTGACCACAGGACAATCAGCTGGGCAGAGAAGAGAGGACCTCAAAGATGGTCAGGAAGAAAGTGAGAGACCCTGAGCTCCAGCTCAGCCGCCACACCCCTGGGACCCATAGAGTGACTGAGAACTGTCCCTTTGACTATGGGACTCACAGCCCCCACTGAGCAACCAGCACAGGCCTCTCCTCCCAAGAGGCATGAGAGATTCACCCTGCACACCTCCAGGAAGGACAGTTTCCTCTGGGACACCCAGGTCCTGAATGTCCATCTTTGGAAGCTGCAGCCAAGCTAGACACGATTAGAGAAAGGAAGGGTCCCTCTCACCAGGCAACACACAGCTCACCCACAGCATAATGGGGCGTCACTGTGATAGGGACCTGGTGCAGCTCCACCCTCCTGCACTGAAGGGGAGGGCCAGATGGGGAAAAAAGAGGGCAAAGGGCGTGAATGTGCACCCCGATCCAGAGCCAAGGGGACAGCAGGTGGCTGAGGCCCAGGACTGTGCAGGGTATGTGTGTGGCTGTGTGGGTCTGTGTGTGTCTCTTCTGTGTGTTTGTGTGTGTGTGTGTCTGAACAAAGTGTGTGTTGAGGTTTGGTGAAAGAATCACTACTGAAAAAGGCAGAGGCCTCCACAATTCCCAGGGACCTGAAACACAGACAAAAGGAAAAACAGAAGGAGGGACCAGGAGGCAGGACTGAGAGAGGAGGGGACAGAGAGGTGTCCTGGGCCTGACCCCGCCCATGAGCTTGAGAAGTGCTCCTGCCCTGGGAAGAGGCTCAGCACAGAAGGAGGAAGGACAGCACAGCTGACAGCCGTGCTCAGGAAGCTTCTGGATCCTAGGCTCATCTCCACAGAGGAGAACACGCAGGCAGCAGAGACCATGGGGTCCCTCTCAGCCCCTCCATCCACACAGCACATCACCTGGAAGGGGCTCCTGCTCACAGGTGAGGAGAGAACTTCCTGGGAGAGGACAGGAGGAGGAAGCAGAGTCACTGGATGGGGTCTCCTGGAGAGGATGGGGTTCTAAAAAATAAAAGAAGCCAGCACTTTGAGAGGCTGAGGTGGGTGGATCACAAGATCAGGAGTTCAAGATCAGTCTGGCCAACACAGTGAAGGCCTGTCTCTACTAAAAATACAAAAAATTAACCAGGTATGCTGGTGTGCCCCTGTAATCCTAGCTACTCGGGAGGCTGAGGCAGGAGAATCACGTGAACCCAGGAGGCAGAAGTTGCAGAGAGCCGAGATCGCGCCACTGCACGCCAGCCTGGGCGACAGTACGAGACTCCATCTCAAAAAAAAAAGGGAAAAAAAGTAAAGAAGGCTCTGTTGGAGCCTGGATAGGGGAAAATACGCCAGAGAGGGACAGGGGTCAAAACAGGAAAGCCACATTGAGCCGGAATTGGTAAGAGGTAGGAAAATCTTAAGTGTTCTGTTTTCCTGATTAATCATCACGGGCCACCACATTTTGAAAAATGATAATAACAACTATATCAGATGACACTTCAAATAAAAATATAAGCAGGGCATGAAACACTGTCCTCAGCAAAAAACCTCAACAATTGGGGTAAAAAAAAAAAAAAAACCCAGGGCGTGGTGGGCCCTGAGAACTCTCACATCTACAGGAGTCTGCAGCCTGTTCCAGGCACTGAGATGCAACCAAGATCACAAAAGTCCCTGTCCTCATGGAGCTCACGCTGTCATGGGGAGGAAGACACAGATGCAAAGAGATCAAGAATGTGAGGTCGGGTGTTGACAAGAACTCTGGAGGGAGCAGAGCAGGGAAAGGTCAGAAAGGGAAGACCCAGGGTCTCTGAAGGAGGTGTCAGGAAAGAAGTCTAAGGATGCCCTGATGTGAGCAAGACCTGAGGGCACTGTGGAGTGGGCCATGCGGATCCCTAGGGAAGAGGATTCCAAACAGAAAAATGCCAAGGTCAGAAGTGTTGAAGGAATGGGGGTCATGCTGCTGACCTTGCCCTAGTAGGACAGTAGGACACACACGCATACAAACACAAACACACATGCCCTTATTGTGCGCATGTCTGTGTTTGTGTGTGTGTGTGTGTCCGTGTCTTCAAGGCTGAGGATTGAAGAGACCGTCTCACGACCCAGGGCCCCACCTTTTCACCCCAATACATAGGTCTCAATATTAACTGATGCTCTCTCTACCTCCTAGCATCACTTTTAAACTTCTGGAACCCGCCCACCACTGCCCAAGTCACTATTGAAGCCCAGCCACCCAAACTTTCCGAGGGGAAGGACGTTCTTCTACTTGTCCACAATTTGCCCCAGAATCTTACTGGCTACACCTGGTACAAAGGGCAAATGACGGACCTCTACCATTACATTACATCATATGTAGTAGACAATGACATAATTATATCTGGGCCTGCATACACTGGACGAGAAACAGTATATTCCAACGCATCCCTGCTGATCCAGAATGTCACGCGGGAGGACACAGGACCCTACACCTTACACATCATAAAGCGAGGTGATGAGACTAGAGGAGCAACTGGAAATTTCACCATCACCTTATACCGTGAGTGATTCCACATGATCCCTGGGTGTTGGGGGGCAGGGGTCAGTTCTACTTCACACACACAGGATTGTCAGGCCGAGACTGTGCCTGTGTCCCTCTCTGCATTACGTCCCATGCTGGGGTTTGGGCATTTAGTGCAGGACATACACAGAGGAGACAAATTTCAACAGATCAGAATTCCTTTCCCACATCCAGACCCCGCAGACACTTGCTGCAGAGGAAGGACAGTCTGATGGGGGGACTCAGCAGCAGGAGATCAGTCTCAGCCAAGCTCCTCATGCCCTCTTCATAAATTTCACCCTGAGAAAGACCCTGGAGAACTGAGTAGAGCTTGGCCTGAGGGTCCCCCTGAGATACTCTCAGAGAAGCTCAGCCCTAGAAGCCTCAACCCCAGACCCCTGTCCCTAAATCCTTACTCCAGATAAAGCTGAGGAGCCTGTGCCAGGGCTGGGTTGTGGATTCTTGGGCAGGGCTTACTGGGACCAAGGATTTACCAGCTGTCTGAGGACGGTGTCTCCTGGAGCTGCTCACCAGCCAGGGCTCAGCCCTCAGAGCCTCATCTGGGCAAGGACAGACCTTTCTTCACCTGAGACTCAGAGTGGAGAGGACAGAAAGACAATCTTTGTAGACCATCAGCCAACTGCCTTGGGAGGCTTAGGACAGTCCATAGAAAGTCTAATGTCCCCAGAAGCAGAAACAGAGAGAGAAGATGTACCTGGTAGCAGCTTGTCCACAGGGATCAGACCTAAAGGTGCTTTCTCATGGAAGCAAATTAATACTAAATGCTGTTTGTGTGAACACCTCTACTGTGCCAAGCATTAGGTCAGGTGACTGTGAATAATTTAAAATTTATTCACAGATAGCATGAAAAGCCACAGTCCACTTGCCATTTAGCTTATTTGATTGAGAGAAAACTGAGGCACAGGAAGGCACATTCACTCAGCCAGAGTCACACAAACACAAAGGGGAGATCAGGGTCACATGAGGTCTGTCTGCAGCCACAGGCCCATCCTCTCCTCCACCAGAAGTGAGGGCTTAGTGGGTTACAAAGACCCCGTAGTCATTTATTGGGCCAAATCCTCTCTTCTTAGGCATCCAAACCTCAGAGGAGTGAGAGAAAATGGTCAGCTATTAGTCTGTACCCCAGAACTAAATCACCTGCCTCAACCGTCAGAGTCAGTGCAAAAAAACTGTCCAGGCCTCCCCCTCAGATCTTCACCCCCATCACTGAACCTGAAATCCTGTGTTTCCCAAAGTGTCCATGTCACTGTTATGAGAGGATCAAGGAGAGGACCTTGTTTTCTTTCCGCACTCACACCCTACACTAGCACAGGCCCAGCGAGAGAGACACACTCAGGAGCTCTCACATAACAAATGAAGGAGTCGAATAAAGAAATGAATGATCCAAAACCTCTTTAGAGACTGGATCTTGGACGCAGAATCCTAGGAGATTCTAGCCACACCTGTCCCTTGTCCTTCAGAGGCTGACACCCATGTTTTATCCCCCCACTACCTCTTGCCCCTAAAGCCACCCCACCTCGTGTAACTCTGAAGCTCTTTGGCCACCGGAGGGTTCTCAGGGCTCCTTGGTCCTGGACTGTGGAACTCGGGGCACCTGGTCCCTGGGGTCTCTGAAGTCAGTGTAGCCCTCACTGCTCACTGCCATGGTGTCTCTGCCTCTCTCTGCTTCTCCGTGTCCCTCATCTTCCTCCCACTTCATTCTGACTGGCAAGCCCTGTCCTGCACAGCTTCTTCCTCCACCCCTAGGCCTTCCGCAGACACTCCCTCTAACTAGGCTGGCTGTTCTGTTCCCTTCCCGCTAACACTGTGGCCTGCCCACCTCCCAGAAAATAGGAAAGGTGCAGAAATCACTGGAGTTGCCACTCCTGCCAGGCTTCATCTCGAGCCAATGTCCCCAGGTCACTAAGAGAATGAGTTTCCACTGTATTCCCATCCAGGGCTCTTTCCCTTTGTGATGCTGACCTGTGGACAAGACCATGGGACAGGGATAGGCAGTTCCTCCATCCACTCTTAGAATTGCCGACAAGTTCTTCTGGCCTCCTGCACAAAAAAGAAAAAAAAATTTTATTGAAATGGTGATTTGTAGTAAGGAAAGAGTTTAACGACTCCAAGACTGCCAAACAGGAGGACGGTGGTTTATTATTACACAAATCAGCCTCCCCGGTGGATCGCAGGTTAGAGATTTTCAAGGATAGTTTCAGGGTCACAGGACTAAAAAATGAGTACTGCTGATTGTTTGATGATGGAACCATGCGGGCGGAGGGAAATGATCTGTTTGTGCTTGAATCCGCCTCTAGGTAGGGACCACATGACTGGCTGAGCCATTAGTCATAGGTATGGATGAGGTCAGCCGGTTGCCAGAATGCAAAAGAATGAGAAACATCTCAAAAGACCAATCTCACGTTCTACAATAGTGATGTTATCTACAGGAGCAATTAGTTACAAATTTTGTAAACTCTGGCCAAATGACATTTGAGCAGTCAGGGATTATAGAAACTGTGCCTACATTTTAGCAGAATTCAGTTCCCTCCTATCATCTTAATCTCATGGTCTTTCACTAGTTTTACAAAGGCAGTCCCTGGGCAAAGTAAGGGTGTTAGTTTTATGGAGGAACTATACTCATTCTTGCTTCAAAGTTAAACCATAAACTAAATTCCTCCCAAGGTTAGCCTGGCCTATGCCCAGGAATGAGTGAGGACAGCCAGCCTGAGACTAGATGCCAGATGGAGTCAGCCATGATAGTTTGCTGTCACTGTTGTAATCTTTGCACTGACTCACCAAGGTGTCAGAGGCTGGACAGGCCTGCAGTCCCTAAAGCCCATGGGCTCATTTCACCCGTTTCACTCGTGACTCCATCTTCAACATGCTATGGAGCTCACATTCTCTGGTCACTTCCTAGAGACTTCTGGCTTCCTGTCAGGCATATAACAAGCTCGAAATTTTTCACTCGGTTCTAACACTAAGTAAAAAGCTGAACAAACTCAAAAGTCAACAACTCGCTAAAATCCCTCAGAGATGGCTGGGCACAGTGGCTCACCCCTATAATCCCAGCACATTCAGAGGCTGAGGCGGGCACAAGGTCAGGAGACAGAGACCATCCTGGCTAACATGGTGAAACCCCATCTCTACTAAAAATACAGAAAATTAGCCAGGTGTGGTGGCGGGTGCCTGTAATCCCAGCTACTTGGGAGGCCGAGGCAGGAGAATGGCGTGAACCCGGGAGGCGGAGCTTGCAGTGAGCTGAGATCATGCCACTGCACTCCAGCCTGGGCGACAGAGCGAGACTCTGTCTCAGAAAAAAAAAATTGCTGTTAGAGAAATGAAGAATGCATTTGATGCTTACTGGTAGACTACACACAGCTGAGGAAAGAATCCCTAGCTTGAGGATGTGTCAATAGAAACTTCCAAAACTGAAACAAGAAATTTCAAAAAGAGTGGGGAAAAAAAAGTGGAACAACGTATTCAACATCATATTTAATATTTTGTTTTGACAATAGCAATTTTTAAATTTTGTAGTTGTGGGACAACTACAAAGGCTGTAACATACACGTAATGGGAATACTGGTGGTTTTGGGGGCCAGTTGGAGGTGGCCAGGTGGGCGCTATCTGATGGTTTTACTGCCTGTGCCACATACAACTGTTTCCTCATGCTGATGTCGTTTTCATAACTTGGAGTTCGTGTGGGGAGACACACGAGCCATTGGCATCTCACTTAGACTCTTCCTAATTCACACAAACTTAAACTCTAGGGGTGTATCCTGAGCTTAAGAGAAAATGAAGAAAGCATTTCACATACCTGTTTTGGGGTCCTCCCCATTTTTCCTAACTCTGCACAGAAATTAGAAGCAGGGAGTTCTTTCTATATTTACTAACATAACACACATCGCTTCTTTTAATTTGGCATCATTCCTCCCTTTATGTAATTGACGCACTGAGCAGTTCTGTCCTTTTAGTGGGACTCTCTCTACCTAAGGAGTTGCTAATTTCAAATCACCTTTGGCATCTTTCTTTGAGCATCATGTGATCCTGCTGGAATTCATGGCACACCTCAACCTTATTTTGGTCTCAAGAGAAATACTACTACCAGCAATTGATCTTAGATATTTGGACCATCAGTAAAAATTTCCACTTGTGAAAACATTTTAATGTTTCCTCTAAATTTTTTTTTGTTGTTACTAGACTCAGAACATAACATGAGGTCTAAACACCGGACAATTTTTTATGGGAAAATTCCAATATTACAAGTTGAGCATCCCAAATCCAGAAATCCAAAATCTGAAATGCTCCAAAACCCAACATTTCTGACCACTGATGTGATGCTAAAAAGAAGTGCTCACTGGTGCATTTTGGATTTTTAATTTTTCAGATTTGGGATTATACACCAGTACATATACTGCAAATATTCAAAAAAAAAACAGTAGAAATCCAAAACACTTGGTTTGAATCTTTCTGAATAAGGAGCACCTTATCTGTATGAACTATAGGCATGAGGCTGTACAGGAAATCTCTAGAACCTCCTCATCCTGCATAACTGAAACCGCACACCCACGGAACAATGCCCTATTCCCCTGATCCCAGCTCCTGGAGACTTCTATTCTACTCTCTGATTCACTCTGGAATCCACTGATATGAGGTACATAGAGGAGTCAAACTCAGAATCAGAGAGTAGAATGTCTGATGAGAGAAAGTACCTGCAAGACTTCTTCCCAAATATTGGTCTAATACCCACCAAACACATATGGTCCATGAGGGCCAGACTTCCATCATCAGTTCACGTTCGCCCTTTCCACCACTCAGTTCTGCATTTGCAAACATCCTCATGTATTTCTAGAAAGATCCACATGGTCCTCACCTGCCCTCTACAGGAGGAAGGGAGCATCATGGACCCAGAACTGGGAACATGGTCTTGGTCCAAAGCTATCAGCTCTTGTCTGTTCCCTTCACTCTTTGTAAGGCATTCCTTGGACTCTCCTCTATCTTTAGAGGTCACTGGCTCAAGTAAGTCACTATGAGACACCTGGGAAAACTGCCTCACCTTGTGGCTCCACTGCCTGATGACTGAACTGACCTCCAGGCATGACTCTGGTCTCCCTTGTGTTATTTCTGCTGAAGTACCCAGTCCCAGGCCAGGCTTTCCAGTACCTGAAGGGTTTAAGGACAATGGGAAGTTCCATCATCCATCTCTAGGATGTCCTTGGAAAGGGAAGCTGCAGAGAAAACATACCTCGGGGGGCAAAGTAAGGAAGGAAGTAGGAAGATTCCAGAACTGCATGCTCCAAGTGAGGATCACAAGGTGGGCCAGGCAGGCAGTTGGAGACGGAGGGACTCACAGAGGCACCAGGGGCTGTGACTGCTGGTCCTTTGTCTTTCCATGACCCAATGCTGCTGCTCAATTCACACTTAAGAAAGTCTATACTTCTGCCCCATAAAGCAGGCAGCCTCACGATCTCTGAGTCCTCAGATTGTCATGCATCTGTCTTGTAAAACACACACCTGCCATGGGCTTTTAAGGACTTGGGTGGGCTGAGAGGTGGGAAATGCCAACTCTGATTAAAAAATGCCTTTGGAGGAAGCAAAGGTGCCACACAGGGCAATCTTCTCTCTGTTTTCTGCACAGTGGAGACTCCCAAGCCCTCCATATCTAGCAGCAACTTAAACCCCAGCGAGGCCACAGAGACTGTCAGATTAACCTGTGATCCTGAGACTCCGGACGCAAGCTACCTGTGGTGGATGAATGGTCAGAGCCTCCCTATGACTTACAGGTTGCAGCTGTCCAGAAGTAACAGGACCCTCATTATATTTGGTGTCACAAGGGATATGGCAGGACCCTATGAATGTGAAATACGGAACCCAGTGAGCGCCAGCCGCAGTGACCCAGTCACCCTGAATGTCCTCTGTGAGTATCTTCTGTTCCTCTGGGAGCCAGGCTGCCATCCCAAATACACATGGTCAGAGGCCAGGCCTCTCAGTCCCTCTCAGGTCCAAGTACAGAGACCTTTACCCCTGGACATCAAAGCTGGCCATGACTTTCTGCCCCAGGCAAACCAGAGTAGGCCTAGGCTTGATCAACAATAGGAGAAAAGAGGCTGCTCCTGTCATGGAGACTCAGGCTCCACAGCTTGTGATGGGAGAAACAGGTGAATGTCTCAGGCTCCAGATCAGTGAACACAGCGGCGATTTGGCTGGGACTTCAGTGCTGCGACTTGGCTCACAGGGTCACTGTGGCCCTTCCACAGACCAGGATTTTCCCTTCCCTCTGACAATATCACCTCTGACTTTATTCTCTTTGCTCCAGATGGTCTGGATGCCCCCACCATTTCTTCCTCATACACCTATTACCATACAGGGGAAGTCCCCAAGCTTTCCTGCCGCACAGACTCTCACCCACTGGCAGAGCATTCTTGGCTGATTGATGGGAAGTTCCAGCAATCAGCACAAGTGTTCTTTATCCCCCAAATCACTAAAACATACAGAGGGGTCTATGTCTGTTTCATCCATAACTCAGCCACTGGTAGAACAAATCTCATAATCAACAGGATCTTAGTCCCTGGTAAGTGGATCCCTGGAGCATTGGCAGTATGTTTTCCAGTGCAGTCTATATAACTATCAGGGAAAAGCCACCTGCTCTCTACAAAGGGAGAAGGAAAATCAAAAACCCAGGACAGGGAATATGTTTCTGCTCCAAAACCACCAGCTTTTGCCTGTCCCCTTCACTCTTTCTAGATCATTCTTTAGACTATACACTAACAGTGAACAATCTGAAAGGAAATTAAGGAAAGAATTTCAATTCACATTAACATCAAAAGGAATAAAATATTTTGGAATAAGTTTAACCAAAAAGGTCAAATGATTATCCCTGAAAACTACAAAACATTGCTGAAAGAAATTAAAGACGATATCAATATATGGAAAGACATTTCATTTTCATGGATTGGAAGAGTCAATATTGTGAGAAAGACAATAATACCCAAAGTGAGTTGCAAATTCAGTGCAACTCCTGCCAGAATCCCAGTAACTTTTTTTGCAGAATTAGAAAACTCTGTCCAAATCTGACCTGACAGGCTCTTATTAATGACTGCCACAAGAGAAACACTGAGAAAAAGATGCAACTACGAAAAGGCGGAAAGTTCTGTTGACATAGAAAATAGCAATCAGCCTTTCTCACATCCCAAAGCCTTCAAAAATATACGAGTGCAGCATGACCAGTACGGAATTGACCGAAAACTAATCACCAAGCTAGAAACGTGGTGAAAGAAAAAAAAGAGCAAGAATATATTTGGCTTATCACCTCCCACTATTGCCTGCTAATCTGATGCTGAAAAGAAACGCTCACTGAAGCATTCTAGATTTTGAATCTTTCAGATTTGGGATGCTAAACCAGTAAGTATATGACAAATATTTCAGAATCAAAAAATGTCAGAAATCCAAAACACTTTTTGTCCTAAGTCTTATGCAGAAGAAATACTCAATCTGTGTGAACTATAGGCATCAAGCTGTACAGCAGATCTCTAGAACCTCCCAACCTTGCATAACTGAAACTGCACAGCCATGAACAACTTCTGATTCTCCCCACTCCCAGCTCCTGGCAACCAGCAGTCTCTTCTCATATTCACTATGGAATCCACTTACATGACGTCCCTAGGGTAGTCGAACCCATGGAATCAGAGAGTAGAATGTCCAATGAAAGAAAATATTTGCAAAACTTCTCTCCAAGTTTGTCTCATATCCATCAAACACACACGGCCCATGAGGACCAGATTTCCAGCAGTTCATTCCCACCCTGTCCACCAGTCAGTCCTGCATTTGCAAATGTCCACATGTATTTCTGGAAAGATCCACATGGTCCTCACCTGCCCTCTGCAGAACGACGGGAAACTTAAAGAACCCAGGACAGGGAACATGGTTCTGCTCCAAAGCCACCAGCTCTTGCCTGTCCCCTTCACTCTTTCTAGATCATTCCTTGCACTCTGCTCTATCTTTAGAGTCACTGGTTCAAGTAACTCATCATGAAACACCTGCAAAAAACTGCCCCACATTGTGCCTCCACTGCCTGATGACTGAACTGACCTCCAGGCTTGACTCTGGTCTCCCCTGTGTTATTTCTGCTGAAACATCCAGTCCCAGGCCAGGCTGCTCAGTATCTTCAGGGTTTCAGGACAATGGGAAGTCCCATTATTACTCATCTCTAAAATGTCCTTGGAAATGGAAGCTGCAGAGAAATCACATCTAGGGGGAAAAAGTAGGATGGAATTTGGAAGGGGCCCAGAAGTTGCACATTCCAGGTAAGGAACCCAAGGTGAGCCAGCCAGTCAACTGATGAAGGAGGGACTGGGAGGGGTACCAGGGGCTGTGACTCCCACTGACGTGTCTTTCCATGACCCAACACTGCTTCTCAACTGACACTTGAGAAAGTCTGTGCTTCCCTAAGACAGAGCAGGCTACCTCACAGTCTTTGAGCCCTTAGATAATCATGGATCTGTCTTGTGACACACGCACCAGCTATTGGCTTTCAAGGACTTGGGTGGGCTGAGAGGTGGGAGATGCCACTCTGATTGAAGGATGCCTGTGGAGGAATCAAAGGTGCCACACAGGACAATCTTCTCTCTGTCATCCACACAGCGAAGCCACCCAAGCCCTACATCACCATCAACAACTTAAACCCCAGGGAGAATAAGGATGTCTTAGCCTTCACCTGTGAACCTCAGAGTGAGAACTACACCTACAGGTGGTGGCTAAGTGGTCAAAGCCTCCCGGTCAGTCCCAGGGTAAAGCGACCCATTGAAAACAGCATCCTCATTCTACCCAGTGTCACGAGAAATGAAACAGGACCCTATCGATGTGAAATACGGGACCGATATGGTGGCTTCCGCAGTGACCCAATCACCGTGAATGTCCTCTGGGAGTATCTTTTGTTCCTCTGTGGGCCAGGACACAAGCTTAAATCCAAACGACCAGAAGCCAGGCCTCTCAGTCTCCCACCGGTCCAAGTATAGACAATTTTGCTTCTGGACATCCGAGCTGGCCATGACTCCCTGCCCTGGGAAAACCTGGGTAGTCACAGCCTTAACCAAGAATATAAGGGGAGGGGACGCTCTTGTCATGGGAGACTTGGGACCCACAGCTTGTGATGGGAGAAACAGGTGAATACCTCAGGCTTCAGCTCAGTGAACATAGAAGGGGTTTGGCTGGGACTTGAGGGTGTGTCTTGGCTCAGAGGGTCACTGTGTCCCTTTAAGAGACCAGGAACATCCCCTTCCCTCGGATGACATCACCTGTGGCTTTATTCTCTTTGCTCCAGATGGTCCAGACATCCCCAGCATTCATCCTTCACTCGCCCATTACCATATAGGAGAACACCTCTACTTGTCCTGCTTTGCGGACTCTAACCCACCGGCGGAGTATTCTTGGACAATTAATGGGAAGTTTCAGCAATCAGGACAGAATCTCTTTATCAGCAAAGTTACTATAAAGCATAGCGGGCTCTATGTTTGCTCTGTTCGTAACTCAGCCACTGGCGGGAGAAACTCCATATCCATGAGAGTCAAAGTCACTGGTAAGTGGATCCCAGCATCCTTGGCAATAGGGTTTTAGGTGGAGTCTATCTGGCTTTCAGAGAAGAGTCAGGAAAACATTTTTATTCCCAGCCTGTGTCCCATGGGCACAAGCAAATCCGAAATTCTCCTCCTGAACCCTCCCAATTTGTCTCTACAGACTCTTCTCCTTGTTTTTCTGTTTTCTCATGGCTGACCTTGTGTCTGGCCTGAGAAAGGTAGGGAGGGGGCTTTATCAGCCCTGAGCCCTATGTGGTAGAAGAGGCTTCACAGAGGGACAAGAAGGAGAGTCCTCAAGATCAAGTTGCTTCTCGCTGTCACCAACACATCCCCTTCTGCCACGTCTTTGTTAGCTTGTACCTATTCCATGAGCTACAAGGAACATCTGAAGCATTGAAACAAGCTCACGCTTTTCCCACAAATGAGAGGAGGAAGCCCCTTGGGTGAGGAACGAGCAGCTCAGACTCTGCTTCCTGCTCTGCTCCGGGCTCCTCTGGTGACTGGCCATGCCTGACTCCACCTGGGGAGGGACCAGCATGTGTGCAGAAAGAGCCCTGGTGGCCTGTCCTGAATTTGGCTAAATTGAGCTGCCAGTTGAAGACAAGCCTCCCCCGGCCAGGCTGTAGGGAAATAAGAAGAGAGGGAGCCTCAGGGCAGACTCCTGAGCTGCATCCTGGCTCTGAAGTCACCGGCTGTATGAGGCTGTGGGCACAGCACGTGGGACACAGTACGGAGGACAGTGAATGATGCAGAGCTAGAGAAATAGGGAGATTCACCCCTGGTGCTCTGCATGGCAGGAAAGGGGCAGTGCCAAAAAGTGTGTAATTATAGAGAGGGTAAGACTACCAGACACTTTATATATATCTAATATAAGGCTAACCATTAACTATTTCTAAGTGTGCAATTTAGTGTTGTGTAACCATCACACTATCCATTTCCAGAACTTTTTCCTCTTACCATATTAAACCTCTGTACCCAATAAACAGTATCTCTCACTCCTTCTCCACCTAACCCTTAGCACCCACCATTCTACTTTCTGTCTCTATGTAGCTGACTATTCTAACTATCGTTTATAAATGGAATTTTATAATAATTATCCTTTTGTGTCTGGCTAATTTCAGTTAGCATAATATCTTCAAGGTTCATCCATTTTGAAGGATGTGTTGGAATTTTATTCCTTGTTAAGGTTGAATAACATTTCAATGTATAGATACACCTCATTTGCCCACCCACATATCTTTCAATGGACTTTTCAGTTGTTTCCATTTTTTGGCTATTGTGAGTAATGCTTCTCTGAACATCAGCGTACAAATATTTGATCAAATTTCTTTCAATTCTATGGGGAGTATGTCCAGAAGTGGAATTGCTGGATCAAATGATAATTTATTGTTTAATTTTTTGACAAACAGAGACACCACTTTTTCCAGTGGCTATAACATTTCCCATTCCCATCAGCAATGCACTAGAGCTCCAAT
The DNA here is from genome assembly GCF_006542625.1 of Nomascus leucogenys. Classification (NCBI taxonomy): domain Eukaryota; kingdom Metazoa; phylum Chordata; class Mammalia; order Primates; family Hylobatidae; genus Nomascus; species Nomascus leucogenys. The sequence goes on along the minus strand of NC_044397.1, from coordinate 85,985,287 downwards.
TTTTCCATCTACTTGAAAACACCTGTTGTTTTGTGTTGCTGTCGTTGTTGTTTATCAAAGCCATCCTAAAGTGTGTGAGGTGGTATAACACTGTGGTTTTGATTTGCATATCTCTTAGTATTCATGATCCCAAGGAACTTTGCCTGGGCTTATTGGATAGTTTGTATATCTTCCTTGGAGAAAACTCTATTTTAATCCTTTGTTCATTTTTTAATTGGGTTTTTGGAGGTTTGCTGTTGTTGACTTGTAGACTTTCATGTATTGTGGAAATTAATTTCTTATCACACATATAATTTGCAAATATTTTTATCATTGCATGGGTTGCCTTTTTACTTTCTTGATAATGTTCTTCGATATAGAAAAGGTTTTGATTTTTGTGAAGTCCAATTTATCCATTTTGTTGTTACAACCAAGAAATCATTGTGAAATCCAGTATCATGAAGCTTTTCTTCTAAGAGTTGTATGGTTTTTGCTCTTACATTTAGATCTTTGATCTATTGTGGGTTAATTTTTTACATGGTGTTAGGTAAAGGTTCCACTCTTCTTGCCCTTGGATATCCAGCTTTCCCAATATGATTTGGTGATAACACTGTCCCTTCCCCATTGAATGATCTTGGCACACTCGATGAAAATCATTTGGCCATATATGCAAGCATTTCTTTCTGGGCTATTATATTTCATTAATTTCTATGTCCTCCTTTATGCCAGTACCACACTCTATTGATTACTGGGGCTTTGTAGCAAATGCTGAAATCAGGAAGTGTGAGTCCTCCAGCTTCATTCTTCCTCTTCAAAGCTGTGTGTCTATTTAGAGTCATGAGATTCAATATAAATTTTAGGACAGATTTTTCTTTTTCTGCAAAAATGTCACTGAGATTCTGATAGGAATTGTATTGAATCTGCAGCTCACTTTGGGTAGCACTGTCCTCCTAACAATATTGAGTCTTCCAATTCATGAAAACAAAATGTCTTTCAATTTATTGATGTCGTCTTTCATTTCTTTCAGCAATATTTTGTAGATTCCAGGTATAATCATTTCACCTCTTTGGTTAAACTTATTCCTAAATATTTTATTCTTTTTGATGTTAATGTAAATTGAAATTTTTTTTCTTAATTTCCCTTCAGGATGTTCATGGTTAGTGTATTGAAATACAACTGATGTTTGAATGTTGATTATGTATTGTGTAACATTACTGAATTTATTTATTAATTCTAATAGGTTTGTTCCATCTTTAGGATTTTCTACATATAAGTTCAAGTTATCTGTCAACAGAAATAATTTTACTTCTTCCTTCCAATTTGAATGTCTTTTTTTAAATTTTTGCCTAATTTTTCTGACTAGACCTTTCAATACTATGTTCAATAAAATTGTCAAAAGCAGGCATCCTTGTCTTGTTCCTGCTCATACAGGGAAAGCTTTCAGTCTTTCTCCGTTGAGTATGATGTTAGCATTGGGTTTTTCTCATATTGCCTTTATATTGAGTTGGTTTCCTCCATTCTTAGAATGTTTTTATTATGAAAAAATATTGAATTTCATTTCATCAAATGCTTTTATTGATTCAATCTTATTACTGATTATAGTTCTATTCATATTTTGTTTGTTTCTAAGAGTTTGTCTACTTCATCTACTTTATCCAATTTATTGGCATAAAATTATAGTACTTTCATAATCATTATTTTATTAGAAATGGTAGTAATTTCTCCATTTCTCTTTTTTTTTTTTTTTTTTTTTTTTGAAGAGAGAGAGACAGGCTCTCACTCTGTAGGCCAGCCCAGGATGGAATTCAGTGGTGTGATTATGGCTCACTGCAGCTTCAACTTCCTGGGCTCAGGCAATTCTCCTTCTTCAACCTCCCAAGATGCTAGAACAACAGGTGCCTGCCACCATGCCCAGCTAATTCGTTTTTTATTTTTTTGTAGAGACAGGGTCTCCCCAAGTTACCTATGCTGCTCCAAACACCTGGTCTCAAGAAATCCTTCTGCTGTGACCCCCAAAGTGCTAGGATTAAAACATGACCCACCATGCTCAGAGTCCATTTTCATTTCTGATTTTAGTAATTTTAAACTTTTCTCTTTTTTTCTTAGTCAATCTGGATAATGGTTGTCAATTTTGTTGATTTTATTTTGAAGAATCAAACTTCTGGTTTCATTAATTTCCTCTATTCTTTTTCCATTCTCTATTTTATGTATATCCACTCTAATCCTTATTATTTCCCTCATTCACTGTGCTTGGGATTAGTTTCTTCTTCTTTCATATCCTGAAATATTAAAGTAGGTTCTTGACCTGAGATCTTTCTTCTTTTTTAATGTAAGAGTTTACAGTTATACATTTCTTGCACAAGACTCAGCTTCTCTGAAACTCTGATTCCTCACCTGAAAATTGCAATGAGAGTGCTTTCTTCATACCATTGTTTTAAAGGTTTAATGCGTCAATGAAACAAGATGCCACACACAGAGGATCCAATGTCAGCTGCTATATTACTACCATCATCATTAGCCTTGAGGTCAAATAGTCCTAGAATCAAATCTCAGATCCACCTGCCACTAGCCATATGACACCAGGAAAGTTTTTACACCACTCTAAGCTTCTGTCTTTTCATCGGCAAAATGGAAATAATGTCTACCTGACAGGGTTATTGTGTGGATTAAATGAGATACAGGTAAAGTATTTAGCAAATGGCCTGGCACATAGGAAGTGCCCCTCAACTGTACCTACCTTTTTCCGTATGTATATGGAAAAAGAGGTAACACAGAAAACACTAGGACATGGTTACTGACTGCTTGTGGGAGAGAAAGATAAAAAGCTAAGTGCAAAGAATCAAGCCTGGTATGTTAGTTTTTACCAACTGGGATGCACCCAAGATGGGATTAGACATACAAGATAATTGATCAGGGAAGACACCTGTGAGGGAATGTGGGGCAGGCATGAAGGTAGTATAGGAGAACCCACAGACCACTATGCAGAGCTGAATCCTATGAAAAAGAAAGAGAAAGAAGTTTTAGGTACCAATGCAGTTCTAAGAGTTTTTGCAAGGCTGATGGGGAGTCCTCCAACCAGTCACCCATTAGAGTCAAAGAGAGCCTCAGAGAACTAGGCTTGCTTTCACACCCTTGCTGGGAGCCTGTGGGAAAGAAGCTTTCTGTGCAAAGGAGGTGGTGAATTTGAAATGCACTGACCTGGGCCTTCTGTCAATCAGGTCCTTGCCATGGAGACCGGGCAGGGTCTGCCACAACAGAGACACTGAGAGAAAGAGGCAACCATTAAAAGGTGCAAAGATGGCAAGTTCTAATGACATAGAAAATAGCAATCAGCCTTTCTCACATCCGAAAGCCTTCCAAAATATCTGAGTGCAGTAGAGAATTGACAAAGGACTGATCACCAACCTAGAAACATGGTGAGAGGGAAAAAAGACTGCAAGAATATCATCATCTCCCATCAATTTTCCAACAGAAATAATGTAGCCCTTGAAGAAACAATTCTAGAGTACCTCATGTTACATGCTTGTTCCTGAGGCTCCCCTATGTAAAACAACATCACCTTCATTCCTTCTTTTCTTTTCTTTTCTTTCCATGACAGCTCATTCAAGAGCAGGACTTCTTCCTGGCCTTAATCCATTTTAGCAGCCGTGATGTCATTTCTGTATTTCAGGAAGACTGGCAGGTATGATGGCCTTTTCTCTTATCCTGGTTCCTGCAGGGCTCACTGCCATGCTTGGGAGAGGGAAAAGACTTATTTGTATCTGGGACTGGATCTCCTCCTACCTCCACTAAACTCCTGCTTCTCAGCACTAATTCCTGCAGTTCCCTTTCTCCCTGGCCTTTATGCTTCCTGTACCCTACTGTCTTTTAGACATAATTATCTCCAGCCTCTGCTCATTTGTTTCTCAGATTCAAATGAGAAACACAATTTCACATGGTGGAACCCTCTTCATTATTTTTAACATCTCTCAATAGTGTAATTCTCTCCATTCCCATAAAGCTCAACCACTTCTCAAAGTATTGCTTGATTTCTTTTCTCCAGACTTTGAAACCTTCCTTGCATATGACTGCCTCATTACCTTTCTAAAATCTAGTTAATTCACTTAATCAAGAATCTCCAGGGGTCTACTCTAGCCTATTTGATAAGTTCACATTTCTTCTGTTTACTAAGCCTTCTCACTTCCTTTACTTCTACTTCCTAGTATAATTCCTCCATGCTAATTAGAACTGTCTTCCTACACGTCCCTGCCCCTTCACCCATACAGACATAAAATTCTTAGTTCCAATGCTATGTCTAAAAACAGAGTGAAATCCCCTCCAGCATCTGCATTGCAGACTTAACCACACCCTTCATCGCAAGCAACATCTGACCTCGTGGAGAACAAAGACTTTAGGATTAACATGTGAACCTGAGACTCAGAACACAACCTATGTGTGGTTGAGATCTTTTCCGGATGACCAGTTCATGTGTTTAAAAAAGATACATAAATGAAGAAGGCAAGGTCCCTACCCCAGGAGACGTAAAGCCTAAGACAGGAAATGAGACCTGAAAATAATCATGATACCAAAATAGAAAAAATTGAATGCCACAAGAAATCAGAGAAATCTGATGGGAAATAGAGCTACACATTGGAATCACTGGAAAACCTTTTTAAAAGTGATGCTCAAGCCCCACCCATTAGTTCCAGTTTAAAGGTCTGGAGAGGGACCCAGGCATTGGTAGTTTTTAAATCTTCCCTGACACTACTAACATGTAACAAGTACAGAGAACTCTTGTTGTAATAGGTAGAACTTAAAACTAAATCAATGATTTTCAGCTAGAAGTACCGGAATTACCTAAGGAATTTTTCAACATATATAAGACTATACTTTTTGGCCCTATTGATAAATGGGCTACACCAAGAACTCAGTAATCCAGTTGAGAAACAGAAGCTGAATGGAAAAGCCACCTTATTTGATATGTTAAATTATATAGAAAGCATTTTCAAGTAAGTGATAAGTGATGCTAAACCTTCTCTAAATAATATTTATGGGAATGTTAATATGAGTGTTCTAGGTTGGGCGCGATGGCTCACGCCTGTAATCCCAGCACTTTGGGGGGCCGAGGTGGGTGGGTCACAAGGTCAGGAGATCGAGACCATCCTGGCTAACATGGTGAAACCCCATCTCTACTAAAAATGCAAAAACAAAATTAGCCAGGCGTGGTGGCAGGCACCTGTAGTCCCAGCTATTCAGGAGGCTGAGGCAGGAGAATGGCATGAACCCGGGAGGTGGAGCTTACAGTGAACTAAGACCACCCCACTGCACTCCAGCCTGGGTGACAGGGTGAGACTCCATCTCAAAAAAAATTGTTTGAATGAGTATTTTAAATATTATATGAAAATTCTGGAAATCAAATATGTTATCACAGTGTCATATGCCACAGAAGTAACTAGATTTCTATGTGAGCTGTGTCTTTACCATAATAAATTCTCATTAGATTTATAACCATAGTCATTTTAAAACATTGTCCTTCCCAGACAGTTGCTTTGATTCGTCCTCAAAGTATTTACAATCAGCTACAGTCAAAAATTGCTTTTTCTTCAAGGAGATTTATGGAAAAGACTCTGACAAGGACTCTTGAATACAAGTTTCTGATAACTTCAAGATCATACCACTGGACTAAGAACGTTCAAAATTTTAATGAACAGACTGATACCTTCATGAAATTCAAGACAAAGAAGAAAAAGCTCAATTTTATTGGATGAAATAATCAAAAGAATAATGTTTTCATAATTTTCTATTTGAAAATGTGCTGATTCTTTGAATGTTTTATTCTCCAGATTTATGAATTTTTTTTCTTGAGCAATTGGTAAAGCATACTTTTGTAAACAAAAATCGAAACATTTGCTTTTGCTCTCTGAGTGCCCTAGAATTGGGAAACTATTCATGAGTATTCACAGGTTTATGGTAATAAAGTTATTTGCACAAGTTCAGTAAGAATCTGCTCTCTTTATAACAGGACACATTTGAAAACATTGGTTATATTACCAAGGCTTTGACTGGGATGTTATATTTGAGAATATACATAGAATAAACCCATAGGGAATGCAGTCAAAGTCTGAAGTTGGCCTTGGTTTGGCTTCCTAGTCTCAAGAGGTTTTTGGAAGTTTAATCTGAGATTCTTATTAAAAACTTCTAGCAAAGCAAAGTTTAAAAACAGCCCCTATGGCCCACTGCTACTCTTGCCGCACTTAGGTAAAAAATCTGGGTAAGTTCGGCGAGACTCACCCTATTTTGCAAACAAATTCATCCTACTGGAATTATCTTTGGTAAATATAGAGACTCCTATAGAGAGAAAAACTATGTTGAAAAGAAAAACTGTAGTACACCTGTTACCAGATTGAACCACTGTTCATTATCTTTGAGTATTTATAATCCACTGGTAGACTGGACTGGACCCTGAATTCTTTTAGTTCTTCCAATTCAATTTTCTCCAGTGAAATCATTAAGAACAAGAGCGGCTCTGTTCCTCAAGCCATGTAAGCTGGAGGTGGACAACTCTATGTAAATTTCATGGGAAAACCCTTGTATCTGAGGTGTGGGCCGCTAAGAGCTCATCAAATGTTCAACACCATAACTTAGAGACACTCAAACTGCAAACCACGACAAGTTGATGACTTTACACTGTGGACAGCTTTTCTCAAGATGTCAGAACAAGACTATCAATCATGATGAGACTCTTACCTCTCTTAATTTGTCCTTGCTTATGCCTGTCTCCTTTGCTTCCCAGAATAATGCTGTACTTAGGATTTCACAAGAAGTAGCTTCTGAGAGTAAGTTAACAGTGTCAGATATATCATGTCAACCACACTTTTATTTTTATAAGATGGAGTTTCCCTCTTGTTGCCCATGCTGGAGTGCAATGGCACAATCTTGGCTCACCGCAACCTCTGCCTCCTGGGTTCAAGTGATCCTCCTGCTTGAGCCTCCCGAGTAGCTGGGATTGCAGGCATGCACCACCACGCCCACTAATTTTGTATTTTCAGTAGAGACAGGGTTTCTCCATGATGGTCAGGCTGGTCTCAAACTCCCAACCTCAGGTGATCCGCACGCCTCAGCCTCCCAAAGTGCTGGGATTACAGGTATGAGCCACCGCACCCGGCCCACACATTTTTACATAACAAGATATCCTTTAATCCACCCAAAGGCTGACATTAGCTGCATCTATAACACAACTTTTTCCTCAAATGTATGGATTTTTTTTAGGCTTCCACTTCTATACTTGCCTATTCTCACTCCCTGTTTTAATTTAACATAGACATGCAATGCTAGATAATTGAATTGCTCTCTACCAGCTGAACAGGGGGGAGCCTGTGCAGTTTCTGACATTTCTTGTTGCACATGGATAAATACAACGGGTATTATAGAGACTCGGTTGCAAAAATCAATAAATGTGCTGCCTGGTTAAAATGACTAGACTCTTCTGGCTTCTTCTTTGATCTATCCTATTGTAGTTGGTTTGCATCTTGCCTAAGGTGCATATTCCAAACTCTTGATATTTTCCTCCTGATAGTCATACTGGTAGTCTCCCTCGTGTGGTGCAATCCACAGATGTTTTTATTTGTGTGCAGCCATTCTTCAAATATCAAATGGTTTCTCTTGGGCTGGAATTACAAAATCTCAAAGAAATGTGTGATTTATGAGCCGGACGCGGTGGCTCACATCTGTAATCCCAGCACTTTGGGAGGCCAAGGCAGGCAGATCACAAGGTCAGGAGTTCGAGACCAGACTGCTCGATATGGTGAAACCCTGTCGGTACTAAAAATGCAAAAACTAGCCAGGCATGGTGGCGCGCACCTGTAGTCCTGTAGGGAGACCCCCTGAAACTATTGCTACAGAATAAAAGTTGCAATGCTCCTGATTATTGTAAATACAAAATTGCATGCAGGATTGTGTAAAGACAATGCCAGCTTGGGCTGCCAGAATGAGCCTACAGCGCATGATGTGCTTCTGTTATATGGATGGGAGATAGAATTATGAGTTTAGAACATAGATTACAAATGCAACGTGATTGGAATACTTCTGATTTTTTTATAATTCCGCTCCAGTATAATGAGTCTGTTCACAGTTGGGAATCAGTAAAATGCCATTTACAAGGAAGTGAAGATAATTTAAGTTTAGACATAAGCAAGCTAAAAGAACAGATTTTTGAGGCCTCTCAAGCACACTTAACTGCTTTACCGAGTGCTAAAGTTTTAGAAGGTATCTCTCAGGGGTTATCTAATCTCAACCCCATTCACTGGTAAAATCTTTGGGAGGATCCACTATCATTAATTTGTTCTGTATATAATTTGTGCTATTGGTTTATTGTTCATGTGTAAAATTGGAAAAAATATTCTTCAATCCAATCGTGATCAGTGCCAAGCTATGATTGTTATGGTTCATTTAAATCAGAGAAAAGGGGGAGATGTAGGGAGACCCCCTGAAACTATTGCCACGGATTGAAAGATGAAATGCCCCTGATTATTGTAAATACAAAACTGCATGCAGGATTGTGTGAAGACAAATGCCAGGTTGGGCTGCCAGAAGGAGCCAACAGCACGTGATGTGCTTCCCCCTGCAGAGAGCCTCGTAATCTGCCCGTCTTGGCCTCCCAAAGTGCTGGGATTACAGGTGTGTGCCCCGGCGCCCGGCCCGGATGTGGACATTTTTAAGAGGCCATTATTATGTCTCATACAGGTCACCTTCATAAACATCACTCACAACAAAAATGTTTTGCCTTCCTTCCATGTCTCACTTTTCTGTCTGCGCAAACCACAGTGAAACACACTAGCTCTGCTATGAAGTGGCTGGATGACCCCGGGCCACTCATTTGACCTCCTCAGCCTCTTTCCTCATCTGCAGTGTAAGGCTGACTCTTACTGCATCAGAAAATGACAGTGGAAGAGTCAATTAACATGTGTAAGACATTAGTCACAGAGCCTGGTTCCTGATGAGCTCTTGGTAAACATTCCTTTCGGTCCTTTCCTTTCCCCTTCCCATTTTTCTTGCCCTCACCCATCTTCTCCTTCAACTCCTTTCTCTTCACTAACTTACTCAGTCTAACCTGCCAATTAAAGAAGCCACACTACCCATTCTCTCATGACTCTGCTGGAATGTTCTTGTGATGTGGTCTGCTATCCACTCAAGGCAATGGGTATTATTTGTATGGAGAGGTCTGTTTGCAACAAAAATCTTTTTATGTTCACACAAAATTTATACACAATTTCTCTTAACTTACACGTACCAGTCTCAATTCTACCCTGTTATTTCATACATGTACTTCATTATTTTATTCTTCGGTCTTTCTCCTTACACCTTAAAAATTAGGATAGTACAAAAACAAAAATAATGGCCTGGGCCAGAAGAGGGAATTCCTTTAGCAAGATGAGTGCTTTCCTTTTTCAAGATGAATGGATGCTATGTGCAAGGCAGCCCTGAAGCCCATTTCTAAGTTTGGCTTACATCAAAGCCATTTGACTCTAGGACACATTCTTAGATTCCCAGGAGATAATGATTGCCACGGAAGCCACACCCACTCTGAGTATTCCTACTGTTGGGCAAAGGAATGTTTCCAGAATGTTGTGCATTCTGTTTACTCCTCCTAAATTCCTCCACTCCTGGAAGTTAAGCTTCCCCACTAATCAGATTCATCTCCAGCTGGCCTGCCTGGACCCCGACCGGAAAACACCTCCCCACTCTGGATGGCCAGGGTGGCACCTTTGTCTATTCCCATGATTATAATAGCTCACACTGATGCAGCACTCACTATGCACCAATCACTATCCTAAGTGATTTCCAGGTAACTGCAGTCCTCACCAAAAATCCTGAGTGTTATCCTCCCCATTTTTACAGGTTAAAAAAAACTGAGGCAGAGAAGGATGTGCCCACTGTCACCTAACTCCATAATTCAACCTCATCCTCCACTTCATCTGGTAAGAGGATACTCTAAGATGTACAAGGTCTCCTGAATGACATCCACCTTCAAAAATGATTTTTTCCCCATCTACTTTCAGGGTATGACAAACAGCCATCTTTTTGTTTTCTGTCTCACCCTTCACTTATGCACCTGTTCCCTAAAACTACACTCACAACTACACAGCCCTGCATAAAAGTTAGCTTTTAGAAACCTCAATCTCTTTTGGAAAAAAGAAAGGCCAGCTTCCAAGTCTCACAAAAAGTCATCTTTATTCTATTGTCAACTATTTGCATGGCCATTCTCTGGCCACAAACGAGTGCACTAGAAACAGAAAGTGTAATGAGAAGAAAGTAGGAGGAGGGTGAGTTTCTAGATAGGCACACAGGGAAAAGATTCTGAATCCAGAAAAATTCATAAAATGCACCCAGGGTGTGTGGCTTTGAGCAATGACAGCCCCATCTGCCAGTTTCCATGGCTGTTGGCCTCCTACATCCTTCCTAACCTGCCCCTCCTGGTCTTGCTTTCTTAGACCAATACAAACAACCTGGGAGCTGGGGTCAGATCAGAGCACACAGCACTGAGTGGTAGGGATGGGAAAGACAGAAAAGGAAGACGAGTGTTTGACTGATGAAGACCTGACTCACCTGGGTACACATCACCTAGGCAGGCGATAGATTACTGAAGGGCTTTGCAGGACTCATGGTGGTTATCCAGAATGACTGACTGAGGCAAGGGTCTTGACCAATTGAGTTTCATTGAGCCAGAGCTTGACGGTGCACCCTGGGAAAACAGGAGTTGCAAAAAACCTCCGTGGCTTGTGTTTTCTCTGAAGAGGTTTCAGGAGGCTTAGTAGTTATACATTTGATTAAAGGGGAGAAGACAGGTAGGAAAAGATGGAGTGGGCAGAAAAACAATTGATCTAATCTTGTCTTTCTTCTGTGCCTCAGAAAATAAACTATCAGAATGAGAGTTAAAATACTTCAGCTTTAGGAGCTAGATTTTGATTGCTCACTTAAAGTTACAATTGGCATGTCTTTCTTTTACAAAGAAATATACATCTATACATCTTGAAAGATTTTGAAGCCAAGAAAAAACAATTTGTTCAGGCAATCATCTGGAGATGCCCGAGATCTTTGGCTTTCCTGTTTACCCCGTTCTTTTTCTTTTCTTTTTTTTTTTTTCTTTTAGAGACACAACCTTGCTCGGTCACACAGACTGGAGTGTACTTACCACAGCCTTGAACTCCTAGCCTGAAGCGGTCCTCCCACCTTAGCCTCCCAAGTATCTGAGACTATAGGCATGCACCACTGCACCTGGCTAATTTGATTTATTTTATGATTTATAGAGACGTGATCTCCCTTTGTTGCTCAGGCTGGTCTTAAACTCCTGGTTTCAAGTGATGCTCCTGCCTTGGGCTCTCAAAGTGCTAGAATTACAGGCCTATGCCAGCACACCTGGCCCCCCGATTCTTCAAAAGCTTTCAGAGAAAGCATTGTAGAAGACATGACTTTGCGACTCTATGTTTCATCTGATCCTACATCACTAGGATGTAGTGATTCTTAAGAAGTCATGTCCCATGGAAAAGGGGATAAAGACAAATCAGAAAAGGGCAAAGGGAAGTCACAGCAACAAAGGGACAGTATAATCCTGGAACCTTATTAAAGTCACACAACTGCTCCTTCAATTAGAGCAATTTGTTTGGTAAACAATGCTCTAACGCTTTCAGTTGTATGTTGGCTCACCTGTAATGTCTGGAGCAGTCTATAGACTAGGCTTTCTAGAGTTTCTGAAGCACCTTCCAGTTGCAGTGGTAATCTGACACATTTCTCTGAATTGCAGTCTGAATCCAGTGTTCATGTGTACATTTTCTCTAGTCCACACATCAGCAGGCAAAAAGGTTGTTTGTATATAAGTTGCTATGATTTCTCCAAAAGTTTACATAAGTCATCTAGTTTCAGCTTGCAAGGGTTAATCTATGCAACTGACAAAAGGCTAATATCCAGAATCTACAAGAAACTTAAACAAATTTACAAGAAAAAAACAAACGATCCCATCAAAAAGTGTGCAAAGTACATGAACAGACACTTCTCAAAATAAGACATTTCTGTGACCAACAAACATATGAAAAAAAGCTCATTATCACTGGTCATTAGAGACATGCGAATCAAAACCACAATGAGATACCATCTCATGCCAGTTAGAATGGCGATCATTAAAAGGTCAGGAAACAACAGATGCCGGAGAGGATGTGGAGAAATAGGAATGCTTTTACACTGTTGGTGGGATTGTAAATTAGTTCAACCATTGTGGAAGACAGTGTGGCGATTCCTTAAGGATCTAGAAAAAGAAATACCATTTGATCCAGTAATCCCATTACTGGGTATATACCCAAAGGATTATAGATTATTCTACTATAAAGACACATGCACACATATGTTTATTGTGGCAATATTCACAATAGGAAAGATTTGGAACCAACCCAAATGCCTATCAATGATAGACTGGATAAAGAAAATGTGGTACATATACACCATGGAATTCGATGCAGCCATAAAAAAGGATGAGTTCATGTCCTTCATAGGGACATGGATGAAACTGGAAACCGCCATTCTCAGCAAACTAACACAGGAACAGAAAACCAAACACCGCATGTTCTAACTCATAAGTGGGAGTTGAACAATGACAACACATGGACACATGGAGGGGAACATCACACACTGGGGCCTGTTGAGGGGTGGGGGACTAGGGGAGGGAAGGCATTAGCAGAAATATCTAATGTAGATGATGGGTTAATGGGTGCAGCAAAACACCATGGCACGTGTATACCTATGTAACAAACCTGCAGGTTCTGCACATGTATCCCAGAACTTAAAAGTGTAATAAAAAAATAAATATCATAAAAATTTAAAAAGCACAGCTTTACTTTATAATATACCGAAATGGAAGAAAAATGGAAGAAAATTCTCAAACCATTAGTTTTGAAATTTGTAGCCAGGAAAAGATTTAGGATTCAGTATAAATTGTAGGTAAATAAAAAAATTCAAAAAAAATGAACAGATCTAAAATTTAATAAGCGTTGTTCTGTTGCTTTCTTCTGAAAAATAATTTTCCCCCTCCTGTCTCCCATTTTTATGAAATGGAAATCATATGGGACCAATGTATTTCCAAAATAAGTTTTAGTCTTATACCTGGATTGTTTACATAAAGTGCAGTAAGAATGTAGATTCAAGGCCTCTATGAATACATATATTTTATATATACGTATAAATATAAGAATATATATATATTCTATCATGTAGAATGGCACTAAAGTATATTAATGGCAGCAAACCTGTAGAAGTCTGCAGCAGCCTCAATTCTTGCTTCTTCAGAAGAAAGAATTCAACTAAGAGTCATAAGACAGAAGAAAAGACTGAGGCAAGTTTTAGAGCAACAGTGAAAGTTTATTTAAAAGCTTTAGAGCAGAAATTAAAGAAAGTAAAGTACACTTAAAACAGGGCTGAACAGGCAATGAGATTTCAAGTGTGTGGTTTGACTTTTGACTTAGGCTTTTCTATGTTGGCATAATTCTGGGGTCTGCATTTCTTCTCCCCTGATTCTTCCCGTAAAGTGGGGCTGTCTGCATGTGCAGTGGCCCACCAGCACTTAAGAAGGGAGCCTGTGTAGTGTGTTTCCTGGAGTACAGTTGGAAAACAGAGACCAAAATAAAAGCTATGTATGCAAATAAAATTGGTCTCCTTATAAAATCCTGTTATAAATTTCTATCATTTTTGTGTTACCTTGGCATCTATTTTTAATCTTCCTTGAACACACCCAAATTCCTTCTCTCTCTCTCTCTCTCTCTCTCTCTCTCTGTGTGTGTGTGCTCTGAGATGTGAATTTACTACCTACTTTCTCTAAAACTCACCAAGGGCTTCCTCAGATAAATGCTAACTTTTTCTATTTACAAAAACACAATTTAAATCCAACTTTTTTTTAATAGTGAGTGTTATGGGTTCCATGAATAAAGTCTTAAAATAAAAAATCTAAACTATTTCTGTCTCCCTCTATCTTTATGTGCACATGTATATGATCTATGTTGTATCACATATATGCGTATGTCCATACCTATGTTTATATATTGTTTGTACATGGTATCAAATTAATGCAAAAATAAATAAGCACTCATCAATTAAGTAAATTATCCCAAATGCTTTTCAACACATGTGATTTTAGCAATCTTCAATAAGGGAAGAACACCTCAAATGAGCATGCATACCTATCTGCAGCCTCCTTAAAAAAAAATTATCAGCCAAGAATTTTGTATCCAGCAAAACTAAAGTTCATAAATAAAGGAAAGATAACAGTCTTTTTCAGAAAAACAAATGCTGAGAGAATTTGTCACTACCAAGCCAGCACTACAATAACAGCTAAAAGGAGCTCCAAATCTTGAAACAAATCCTGGAAACACATCAGAACAGAACCTCTTTAAGCATGAAACTCACAGGACCTATAAAACAAAAATACAATAAATAAATATATAAAATCAAGGTATTCAGGCAACAAATAGCAGGATGAATGGAACAGTACCTCACATCTCAATACTAACATTGAATGTAAGTGGCCTATGTGCTCCACTTAAAAGATACAGAATTGCACAATTGATAATAATTCAGCAAGCAAGTATCTGCTGCCCTCAAGGCACTCCCCTAACCATAAAGTGTCACATAAACTTAAGGTAAAAGGGTAGAAAAAGACACCCCATGCAAATGGCCACAAAGTAAGCAGGAGTACCTATTCTTATATCAAAAAAACTAACTTTAAAGCAACAGCAGTTAAAAAAGACAAAGAGGGACATTATAGAATAAAAACAGGACTTGTCCAACAGGAAAATATCACAATCCTAAATATATATACACCTAACACTGGGGTTCCCAAATTTATATAGCTAATACTACTAGACCTAAGAAATGAGATAGACAGTAACACAATAATAGTGAGGGACTTCAATACTCCACTGACAGCACTAGACAGGTCATCAAGACAGCAAGTCAAGAAAGAAACAATGGATTTAAACTATGCCCTCGAGCAAATAGACTTAAGAGATATTTACAGAATAGTCTATCCAACAACCACAGAATATACATTCTATTCATCAGCACATGGAACATTCTTCAAGATAGGCCATATGATAGGCCACAAAACAAGTCTCAATAAATATAGGAATATTGAAATTATATGAAGTACTCTCTCAGACAACCGTAGAATAAAACTGGAAATCAACTCCAGAAGCAACCTTCAAAATCATGCAAACACATGGAAATTAAGTAACTTGCTCCTGAATGATCATTGGGTCAAATATGAAATCAAGATGGAAATTTAAGAATTCTTTGAACTGAACAATAGTGACACATTCTATCAAAACATCTGGAATACAGCAGAGAGCATGCTAAAATCTCATAGCCGTAAATATCTACATCCAAAAGACTGAAAGCACAAACAAGCAATCTAAGGTCACGTTTCTAGAAACTCAAGGAAAAAGAACACACCAAACCCAAACCCAGAAGAAAGAAAATAACCAAGATCAGAGCAGAATTACATGAAACTGAAACAAAATAATACAAAATAAAAATAATATGTAAAGCTCGTTTTGGGGAAAAATAAATAAAATTGACAGACCACTGGCAAGATTAACCAAGAAAAAAAGAGAGAAGGCCAAATAAGATCAATTAGAAATGAAATGGGAGCTATTACAACAAACACCACAGAAATACAAAAGATCATTCAAAGGTACTATGAACACGTTTATGTGCATAAACTAGAAAACCTAGAGGGGATGAATAAATTCCTGGAAATATAAAACCCTCCTAGATTAAATCAGAAAAATTAGAACCCTGAACAGACCAACAAAAACCAGCAAGAATGAAAAGATAATTTAAAAATTAACAATAAAACAAATTCCAGGACCAGACAGATTCACAGCTGAATTCTACCAGACATTCAAAGAAGAGTTGATACCAATTTAATTGACACTATTACACAAGCTACAAAGAGAGGAAATTCTCCCTAAATCATACTATGAAGCCAGTTTCACCCTAATACCAAAACCAGGAAAGGACATAACAAAGAAAACTACAGACCAATATAACTGATGCACACAGAGGCAGAAATTCTTAACAAAATACTAGCTAACTGAATCCAACAGCACATCAAAAACATAATCCACGATGATCAAGTAGGTTTCATATTAGGGATGCGGGAATGGTTCCACATACACAAGTCAATAAATGTGGTACACCACATAAACAGAATTTTAAAATCTCATGATCCTCTCAATAGACACTGAAAACGCACTTGACAACATCGAGCATTGTTTTATGATTAAAACTCTCAGCAAAATTGGCACACAAAGCCACAACCAACACAATACTGAATGAGAAAAATTCGGAAGCATTCACTCTGAGCAGGGGAACAAGACAAGGATGCCCGCTCAAATTAGCAAACAAACAATCCCATCAAAACGTGGGCTAAGAACGTGAATACACAATTCTCAAAAAAAGATATACAAACGGCCAACAAACATATGAAAAAATGCTCAATATCACTAATGATCGGGGAAATGCAAATCAAAACCACAATGTGATACCACCTTACTCCCGTAAGAATGTTCATAATCAAAAAATGAATGAATAATAATTGTTGGCCAGGCACGGTGGCTCACACCTGTAATCCCAACGTTTTGGGAGGCCAAGGTGGGCGGATCACTTAAAGTCAGGGGTTTGACACCAGCATATACAACATGATGAAACCCTGTCTCTACTAAAAATACAAACAAATTACCCGGGTGAGGTGGCACATGTCTGTAATCCCAGCTACTCCAGAGGCTGAGGCAGACAAATGGCTTGAACCTGGGAGGCAGAAGTTACAGTAAGCCAAGCTCATGCCACTGCACTCCAGCCTGGGTGACAGAGCAACTCCATCCATCTCAAAAATAAATAAATAAATAAAAATAATAGATGTTGGTGTGGAAATGGTGAAAAGGGAACACGTCTACACTGCTGGTGGGAATGTAAACTATAAATGAGTGGATAAAGAAATTGTGGTATATGTATGATTGAATACTACTCGGCCATAAAAGGAATGAATTAATGGAATTCGGAACAACCTTAAAGAAACTGGAGACTATTATTCTAAGTGAAGTAACTCACGAAAGGAAAACAAAACACCGTATGTTCTCCCTCATAAGTGGGAGTTAAACTACGAGGATGCAGAGGCATAAGAATGATACAATGACCTTGGGGAAAAGGGTGGGAAGGGGGTGAGGGATAAAAGACTACAAATTGAGTTCAGTTTATACTGCTCAGGTGATGGCACCAAAATCTCACAAATCACCCCTTGAGAACTTATGTGATTAAATGCCAAATCCCCAAAAACCTATGGAAATAAAGGATTTAAAAATAAAATAAAATAAAATAAAAAATTTAAAAACATAGTTCCTAAAAAATGATGCTTCTAAAATGTAAAAAAAAAAAAAAAAAAAAAAAAAAAAGTCCCTGGAAGGTCATATAGCAGAAACTATATTATGTTGCCTCTTAATGTGTATATTTGAGCCCACTTGCTCAACTTCTGAGAACTTATCGGGAAGCTGCTGATCACCTGTTTCAGGTGTTTTCTATCTATTGTGAGACTATATCTCCCTGGCACTACCTGCAACTAATTATTACTTTAGAGAGACAGTTAACAACCACCTGACTTGACTATCACATGGTGAGGATCACTAGACATTTCTAGTGTGTGGGGGTGGAAGGATCTCTCCTGCCCCGCTCATGTCTGACCAGCTACCTACTGCAACACTTTCAGATTTTTTTTTTTATGGGGTCTGTCACCCAGGCTGGAGTGCAATGGCATGATCTCGGCTCACTGCAACATCCGCCTCCCGGGTTCACACCATTCTCCTGCCTCAGCCTCTCGAGTAGCTAGGACTACAGGCGCCCGCCACCATGCCTGGCTAATTTTTTGTAATTTTACTAGAGGTGGGGTTTCACCATGTTAGCCACGATGGTCCTGATGCTCTGACCTCATGATCCACCTGCCTCGGCCTCCTAAAGTGCTGGGATTACAGGCATGAGCCACCGTACCTGGCCTCAGATTTCTTATTATCAGATTTTAGGTAGGACAAACAGCTGGTATTTCTGGCTTTTGATTTTTTTTTAAACCAAAAGTATCCTCCCAAATGAAACTAATAAGCCTTAACCAAGATTATGGCTTAGCCAAGGATGTATGAGGCATCTCCAAAGAAGTGAAGGAGCATACTGGGTGCAGCACACCAACATGGCACATGTATACATCTGTAACTAACCTGCACGTTGTGCACACGTACCCTAAAACTTAAAGTATGATAAAAAATAAATTAAAAAATAAGCTTCAAAAAGAGAAAAAAACCTCAAAAATCATGCAAATATCAAAACAAATAAGGCTGGTTCCCTGACCCGAAATTAAATCCAGGCTGCAGCAGTAAAAGCATAAAATTTTAACTATTCCATGACAAGGTAAAGTGGCTTTTATACTTATTTTCTCAGACTATCTAAGTCAAGCAGTTTGAGCTTACAAAACAAAATAACTTTGTTTTAGGTGAGATTTTTGCTCTGTAATTTAGTCAAAAGAAATGTTAAGGTTAGCCATAACACTATCAGGTGTCTTTCTTTGAAATTCAATCCTCTGATCAACTGTTTGGAATAAGAGATCTCTAAAATATTTTTTAACTTAGAAGTCCCTATCCCAGTTTAAAGAATCCATCTTCTGGCCATGGACAATTAGAATTTCCAGCCGTGTATTCATTCTAAGTGACTCAATCCAACAGCCTCTTCAGTGAAAAATCAATCCCAGTGATCTTTTCCCCCACCCTAAAATAAAATAGCTACTCTCAGGAATAGGCTTAGGAAAGCAAAAGACTCTTCTTGCCACAGCCCTATCCAAGCAACAAGACTTGGGATGACAAAAGTCCCTGATGGATGGGACTTCTTTCTTTTTTTGAGATGGAATCTCCCTCTGTCCTCCAGGCTGGAGTGCAGCGACCCGATCTCGGCTCACTGCAAGCTCCGACTCCCAGATTCATGCCACTCTCCTTCCTCAGCCTCCCAAGTAGCTGGGACTACAGGCACCTGCTACCATGCCTAGCTAATTTTTTGTATTTTTAGTAGAGATGGGGTTTCACCATGTTAGCCAGGATGGTCTCGATCTCCTGACCTTGTGATCTGCCTGCCTCGGCCTCCCAAAGTGCTGGGATTACAGGCGTGAGCCACCGCACCCAGCCTGGATGGGAGTTCTTATGACAAGCCCTCCTGGGAGCTTAACACATTTGGAAAACAAAACAAAATTAAAAACCTCAGGTTCTCAGCCATGTTACAGCTGGTCACCTAATGTGACTCAAAAATGACTCCTCCCCCTGATGGTGGAGACCAAGAGTGAGTGCTCTGACTTGGTCACAAATCAAGCCCTCAAGGACATATGACAATATGAGAGAAAACTTTATCCAGTACCTCCCTTTATGAACAACACAGAATGAAAGAGATAAAGGAAAACACTACTTCTGGGAGGAAATAGATTAAACAATCAAAATACTCAGACCCCAACATTACTAAAAGGTACACCAGAATTACTACACCAAGACTAGTCCAACACAAATCTTCTCCCATTAATCAAAATTTGGTGGAGGAAACAGTGATTTTTACCATCCAATTGGAAAGAACACACAGAGAGAAAACAGGAAACTTGAGACTAATACATTTTTACCCTTTAGCTGGCTGATTACTTTTATGCATTTCTGCATGTCCAAAATGAGGTTATGGAGGTAAATCAGGTTTCAGTGGTAATACAGGTCATGGGAGAAAGAAAGGAAGTTCAGTTAGCAAAGCTGGTCTTGTGTCAGTGAAACCTTGCAGGTAGCAGCCCTCAGAGAAAATCATTGCTAAATTTGTTTATCTTTAAGGTATCAGATTCAGTCCATTTTTCCCAGATCCAGATAAGGCAAGACATGCCTGCACTAATAATGATTCTCTATGACGTAGATTTTTTCCACAAAAGGCAACTGTGCACAGCCACTTCTATTTGCTGGCCCTCTGACAGACAGGTCAAAATTTGTCAAAGAAATATATTGTGGGTTAAAATATTTGTATTTTCGTCAACAAACAGGTATTTCTAGAGGTGGATTTGGATGTTCTGCAGTTACAGAATTTTAGTCAATTTAAAAGCCTGCTTCACCATAATTTAGAGCTCCTGCTAGATTTGGATTTGACCAAGTGAAAGGTGTTTTGGAAATTAGACAAGGTGAAAAGTTGGTCAAATCCAAAGGAAGAATGATAAAAAACAAAAACACAAAGAGCGATTGCACTATTTACATACTGCTGAACACTCTAAGCATAAGGAGAGCTTAGAATGAAGTAGTAATAAGCCTTATCCTGCAGCTACCAAATTCTAAAACAAAACCCAAAACCAGCTCCTTAGTTGAGCAGGGACCAAGCTGCAGTCTGCTCTCCATTGTCACAGGAGCAGGAAACTCATGTTCCTTTTAGGAAGTGAGCAAAGCTCCATGAAGAGAGGAGTTCCATGAAAAAACAAAACTCACATCTCAAACGAAAAATCGGAGAGAGCAGGGACCTCAAGAGAAAGTTGGTTCCAATTCTTAGAAAGTCACACGATTGGTCAGAACTATAGTTGGTAGTGAGCATAAACAAAAGAAGCACTGCAGGTCAAAGGTTCTAAACTCCATTAAGAGGACCCCTTCATAGTTGGCAAAATGTTAACCAAATTGAGTGCCTGATTCAAGTGTCTGAATCAGTTGAGGTTTATGTCTGAATCAATTGAGGCTTACTGGACCAGAGCTTGGGGGCATACCCTGGAAAAACACAAGTTGTAGAAACCCTCTATGGCTTGTTGTATCTTTGAGGAGGTTTTCAGGAGGCCTGGCATTTATACATCTTCTGAAATGAGGGAAGACTGGTAGGAAGAGACAAGTAGGGGGAAGAATGTTTGGTATCATCTTGTCTTTATTCTCTACATACAAAGAAAAAGCATTATCAGTGTAAAATCTGACAGACTTTAGTTTTAGGAGCCAGACTTAGATTGCACACCTAAAGTTGCAATTGATGTGACCTTGTTTTATGAGAGAATGTACATCTTAAGATGAAGATGAAAATGAAGACGAAAAAACCTGCTATGCACTGGGGACCTTTATGTTTGCACCTCATATAATGCTCACAATGACCCTTTAATCAGTTACTATTATCCTTCTATCCCAAAATATCAATGAATTTGTCCCTTATCTCAGAGCCCATTAAAGGTGGAAACAGGACTCAGACTCACATATTTCTGAATCTAAAACTCATGCTTCCAGCAAAGAAATTATTGACAGAGTGAGCAGACAACCTAAGAAATGATAGAAAATATTTAGAAACTAAGCATTTGACAAAAGTCTGATATCCAGCATCTATACGAAACTTAAATAAATTTACAAGAAAAAAACCATTAAAAAGTGGGCAAAGGACATGCAGAGACACTTTTTAAAAGAAGATGTACATGTGGCCAACAGCACACGAAAAAGCTCAATATCACTGATCATTAGAAAAATACAAATCAAAACCACAACAAGACACTCTCTCACACCAATCAGAATGGCTATTATCAAAAAATAAAAAGATAACATGCTGGCAAATTTGCAGAGAAAAGGGAATGCTTATACACTCTTGGTGGCAGTGTCAATCAGTTCAACCATTGTGGAAAGCAGTGTGAAAATTCCTCAAACAACTAAAAACAGAACTACCATTTGACCCTGCAATCTTATTGCTGGTTATATACCCAGAGGAATATTAATCATTCTACCATAAAGACACATGCACACAAATTTCCATTGCAGCACTATTTGCTATAGGAAAGACATGGAATCAACCTAAATGCCAATCAATGGAACCTGGATTTTTTTAATTTGGTACATATACACCATGGAATACTATGCATCCATAAAAAAAAGAATGAGATCTTGTCTATTGCAGGAACATAAATGAAGCTAGAGGATAATATCCTTAGCAAACTAATGCAGGAACCAGAAAACTAAATATTGCATGTATAAGTGGGCACTAAATAATGAGAACACATGGACACGATGGGAACGACACACACCAGGACCTACTTGAGGGTGGAGGGTCGGGGTCAAAAGAAGAGGAGAAAAAATAATTACTGAGTATCAGGCTTAGTACCTAACTGATGAAATAATCTGTACATCAAACCCCCATGACATGGGTTTACCTATATAACAGACCTACACGTGTACCCCTGAAACTAAAATAAGCATGTTTAAAAAAAAAACCACAATGAATTTCAAACATTAACACTTTAATCTCTAATCCTTCTCCAACCAAAATTTTAAGATTTGTTTTAAAAAGAAAACTTTCAATGAGCAGAATAAATTGGCTTCTTTTTTCTATAATAATAATAAAATAAAACTCGTATTTCACTCCACACAATTGTACCTACCAGAATTCAAAGAAAGGAAAATTGGCTGCCACTAACAGAAATAACCATATAGACTTCAATGAAGAGACAGGGTCTGAAATGGGCCTTAGGACAAAAAACAATTAAGGAGGTTGAGTGTCTGGGTCAGACCAGCAGACCCTGACCCAGTGACAGATGAACAAATATACTCAGACAAATATCCAGTGAAAGAGTGGGCTGGGTGGCCGAGCCACATACTGATACCGAGAAAGTTCCAGAAAAGAGTTAGCAGCAGTGGCCTCAATCAGCCAGGTAAGTTTGCATTTATTTAGTACAGATTAAATGACAAATGTATTGAGTAAACACAACTAGAGGGTAATTGACATTACCAACCTCCCGAGTAGACAGCAATCATGCACCTGCAGATAATCAAAGGTTGTTCTTAAGACCACCTGAATAAACTCCTCTACAATCCTATGTATCTACACCCTAAGCTTTTAAGAGAATTCAGCTGCCTTCAGCCAACTCTTTTACTGAAGCTATGCAAACCCCTCGGCTTTCCAAGGTTTGTGACTATTTCCTATAACTATCTTTATAATTTTTCCTCTAAAATCTTTCCCACCACACTGACTGAAAGATCACATCTCCCCATTTTCTGTTTCTTGTATCAGGCTTTGTTGATTGAAGAGCACAGGTGTGTGCAGCAACAGGCCTGTCAATTGAGACTGTCATTGCTCTTATTCCAGCTTTGGTTCCTAGAATTATCAAGTCACATAAGACAAACATAACAACACTCTCTTCCAATCAAGCAGTGACCTGTAGTGTTACTTGGCACCTCGGCTCGCTGTATGTCATTACTGAGAAACCCCGCAGAGGGTATGTTAATCCTTTCTAGCCAAGCAGTCGCATCCTCTGAGGCTGGGAAGGGAGTGCCTGCCCAGGTGACAGGGCGAAAGAAAGGCAGATCTAAGATATGAGCCCAATAGATTGTAGCAGGTACAGGTTGCAGACAAAGCGAGAGCATAAAAATGATCAATACCCTACATGAGTTGCAGTGTACAACAGAGAGCATAGCAAGGAACAAATTATCTGGAGTGAATGGTGTCTGTGTCCAGAGCAGGATTCCTTCAGCCTCCTGAGTTGTCTTCTTCAGCATCCCCCAAGTAATGTCCAGGGCTTGTGTTGTCTGTGGAAGTCACATTGTCCAGGGTTGTGGGTCATGTAGGGTCTTTCATAGGCTGGATTGAGCTTTTTCTTCTTTCCATCCTTTGATGAGGACATAGTCTTCAGGCTGGTGCTGGCGTACTGGAAATTCTAGGGGTGGTGCCTGTGCTAAGAGATCTTTTATAGTCTGTTAAAAAGCAGGTTAGTGCTTTAAGAAAAACCCGTTGTGCTTTATTTTAATATCCAGTTTACAGAATAACTGGATACTTCTTTAGCCAATATGTTTACACACAGAATTTCTTTTACAATTCACATTTTAAAAGTTGCTTATACCTTCAAAACAAAAATTATACAACATTTCTTGCATAAATTTCTTTTTATATTATTTTTTATGATTCACAGACAATCTTCGACATGCCTTAACTTTCTAACTTTGTTTCATAACCTTCCTTACTGGAAGTGCATTCTCATATCTATAACTTTCTTAATATTTCTTTCTCTTCTTTCTACTTTCTTCTTTGTCTTACTTTTTTTTTTTTTTTTTTTTTTTCTTTTTCGGGAGAACGGGGTCTCGCTATATTGCCCAGGCAGGTCTCGAACTCCTGGGCTCAAGCTATCCTCCCGCCTCTTGCCTCCCTGAGAGCTGGGATTACAGGCGTGAGCCACCGCGCCCGGCCTTTTGTCTTACTTTTTGTGTCTCTCTGATCTGTCTCTTGTAGTCTCTCTCTTATTCTTTCCCTTTATTTCTCTATAGAGACAAAACTGCTTTGATTTGCTTTTTACTTAAAGGAATCCTGACGATAGAAGGATCATAACCTAGCAACTGATTGCATCGTCTGTGGCCCAAATACATGACTTTACTTATTAACTGGATATAGGGAGATAGTGTTTTAGTCCTGGCATGTGAGCAAAAATCCCATTCTAGACAACACAGTCCCAGAATCATCGGTCCTATTAACCCTGTAGGGGAGTGTTTGGTGGGAAAAATAAACAACTGAATTGAATAGAGCAGGTCTATGCGATGTAGTTCCCTGTGAGACATGGCTTGTTCTATTTCCTCAATCTCTCTTTTTGCTGCAGGGGTTAAATATCTGGGAGAATCTAGGGCTGTACTGCCCCCTTTAAGATAGAAAACAGGTTTGCAACTGATAAGCAGTTATGCCCAAGATGGGGAAACTCAGTTTGTATCGCCCAGAAATTTCTGATAATCATTTGAGGTATGTAAGTTGCTAGTATTTAATTTAACTTTTTGAGGTCTTACTGACTGGGAAGTTAGTATGTACCCAAGATATTTCCAAGGACAGGACATTTGTACTTTTTCAGGTGCTATGATTAAACCACTTAACTGTTTGTTTATTTGTTTGTTTCTTTTTGAGATGGAGTCTTGCTCTCTCGCCAGGCTGGAGTGCAGTGGCATGATCTCCGCTCACTGCAACCTCCGCCTCCCCAGTTCAAGCGATTCCCCTGCCTCAGCCTCCCGAGTAGCTGGGACTACAGGCGCATGCCACCATGCCCGGCTAATTTTTTGTATTTTAGTAGAGACAGGGTTTCACCATGTTGGCCAAGAAGATCTTGATCTCTTGACCTCATGATCCACCCGCCTCAGCCTCCCAAAGTGCTGGGATTAGAGCCGTGATCTACCACGCCCGGCCAACTGGGTATTTTTTATGACAGAGGCATATACACTTAAAAGTACTGGCTCTCTTGGGGCTGCCAGTAATATATCAACCATAAAATGAATAATCATGCTACTAGAAAATTCTTTTCTACTGGGGAGCAAAACTTGATCTACATGTTACTGACACATGGTAGGACTGTTCAGCATTCCCTGAGGAAGCACATTTTTTTTTTTTTTTTAGTAAGCACTTTCCAATGAAATCGGCAAGCTGGCCTTTGATTATTAATAGCTGGTAATGTAAACACAACTTATTTTTTCTGTTCTGTGAGAAGAATAGTATAAAAACTGTCTTTTAAGTCAATAATAATTATAGGCCAATATTGAGGAATGGCCACGGGGGAAGGGGTCCCATAAGCTGTAGATTAGCATTAATAGCACGTAAGTCATGCAAAACTTTCCATTTGCCAGACTTTTGGGAATGACGAAATGGGCAAATTCCAAGGGCCGTTAGATGGTTCTATATGGCCGGCTTGTAATCATTGCTCAACTAATTCATGGGCTCTTTGTAATTTCTCTCCCTTCAGAGGTCACTCTTTCACCCAGTTAAGATTTTGAGAGAGCCACATCACGGGTAGCAGAGGAAAAACAATGGCCATAATTATAATTTAAATTTAACTTCAATTTTAACAGAGAATTATAATTTGGGATGTTCCTTGTGTACAAGAAACACAGGAGAGTTTACCGTGGGCCCCCCGTGGAGCTGGAGGGCAGTGGGGCGGGTCCTGGGCGGCTGCCACAGGGTGTTTGCTTAGGCGCCACTTTTTGTTGGTGCCGCTTTTTGTCTGCACGGCTCCCTCCTCCCACCTCTGGGGAGATGCTCCCGGCCTGGGCGAACCCTGTCAGCTTGGGAGCTAAGAGCTTTTTTGCAGCTGAGGCTTTCCTTTTGCCCGCCGCCCTTCGGCTGCGCAGCTTCGGCTTCTAATGCCTTTTCTTTTTTTTTTTTTTTAATTATACTTTAAGTTCTAGGTTACATGTGCAAACGTACAGGTTTGTTACATATGTAAACATGTGCCATGTTGGTGTGCTACACCCACTAATGCCTTTCCTTATCTCTCTATAAACGTACACCTGATTACCTTATTGATTTTGCATCACCGGGCAGGCTAAAAGCTCCCCTTCTAAAGCCGCTTGCTTAAGACAGGGTCCCATAGCTGTAGTGTATCCCTTGTCTTTTTTCTTATTTATTGGAGGGGGGGGCTCAGGCAAAACCTCCCCTTCCTCTTTGATATTTTGGCACGGTGATAGAGGGGCTGAGGGACTCAGCGGTGGTAAAATAGGTGACGGTTCTGCCTCCTTCCCCTTTTTAGGCTCTTCTGCGTATAATGGGACCTGAGTCGCCCTCACTAAAGCCCATAGCGTTAAAGATTACTGGGACCCGTTGCTCTTGCGCACGAGGTCAGCAGATCGAGGCCATCCTGGCTAACAGGGTGAAATCCTGTCTCTACTAAAAATACAAAAAAATTAGCCAGGCGTGGTGGCAGGCGCCTGTAGTCCCAGCTACTCAGGGGGCTGAGGCAGGAGAATGGCGTGAACCCAGGAGGCAGAGCTTGCAGTGAGCCGAGATCGCGCCACTACACTCCAGCCTGGGTGAAAGAGGGAGACTCCATCCCAAAAAAAAAAAAACTTTCTTCCCACTTGTTCCCAAAGCTCTACGTCTAGTGTACCTTCTTCCGGGAACCATGGGTTAAGTGATACAATTTGCATTAAGTCCCTTAATTGAACCTGCAAACCGAGGCTCCAATGGCTTTAAGCAACTGTTTGAATACTTTTATATACTGCTTGTGTTGTGCTGATAACTGTTGTTCCAAGATCAAACCCTAGCCTGAACAATTCCCTCGAACTTGGAGATCCCAAGCAGGCACCAATGACATACTGATTTATTGACTTATTGGCTTACTGGCTTGCCAACGGCACAGTCTTCTTGGTTTTTGAGGGTTTGTGATCCTTTGCAGTGATACCTCAGACCTGGGCACCAACATGCCAGGTCCTCACACGGAGCAACAACTGCCTGGGTCCAACCAGCAGACCCTGAACCAGCAACGGATGAACAAATACACTCAGACACAAATATCCAGTGAAAGAGCAGGCTAGGCTGCTGAGTCACTGCTCACCCATACAGAGAAGGGTCCGGACCCTTCCGGTAAAGAGTTAGCAGTTGTGGCCCCCATCAGCTAGTGAACTTTGCATTTATTTAGTACAAATTAAATGACCAAGTTCTTGAGTAAACACCACTAGAAGGTAATTGACATCGCAGACCTCCCGAGCAGTTCCCCCAGCATAAGATTAAATGTTGGTTTTAGGACCACCTGAGTAAACAAGCTATTTACATAAACTCCTCTACATTCCTATGTATCTACAGCCTAAGCTTTCAAGATAATTCAGCTGCCTTCAGCCAAACCTTTTACTGAAGCTATGCAAACCACCCAGTCTTCCAACAAGGTTTGTGACTATTTCCTATAACTCTCTTTATAATTTTCTTCTAAAATCTTTCCCACCACCCTGACTGAACTCCCACAGTTGAGAAGACAGGGAAGGGCATTACATAAGCAAGAAAAAATTAGAACAGTTTTGGAAATAAGAAAGTAAAATGTTGGTCAGGTCTTTCAACACAGATCAGAAAAAAGGGAGATTAGGGCTATGAGGGCACTGAATTACAGCTTACATAATGGGAACTTCATCCTACAGATAAGTCACTAGAAAGCTTTGAGGTCACAAACATGACAAATAGCATTTCCCAGAAGATGACTTTGACAGTATTAGGCAAGATGAGTTGGGAAATGGTCTTCAACTTTGGCAACTTAACAGAAATATCTAAAAGATCTATATTTCTTCTCTTTTCTTTTAATGTTTAATTTTGAAATAATTTCAGACTTTCAAAAATGTTCCAAAAATAGGCAAAGTCCTCATATGCTTTTCATAAAACTTCCCCAAATATTAACGTTATAGATATGCACCTAATCGTCAAAATCAATAAATGATTATTAACACTGTAAAATGAATGCCTGTACAAACCTTATTCAAATCCCCTCTATCTTCTGACTAATTCCTTTTTCTGGACCAGGATCCAGTCTAGTATCACATATTCCATTTCATTGTACTGTTCTCTCAGTCTCCTTTAATCTGGGAAAGTTAATCAGGATTTCTTTCACTTTTAAGACCTTCACATTTTTGAAGAGTATTGGTGACTTATTTTGTGCAATGACCCTCAGTTTGGACTTTTCTAATATTTTCTCATGATTAAACTCAGGTTATACACTTTGTACAAGAATACCACAGGGGTGATGTTGCACCTTCTCCATGCACTATATTAGAATGCCCTAAGATGTCGTTATCTCTGATTACTGGGGATGTTAACTTTGATCACTGGGCTAAACTTCCTCCACTGCAAAATGACCCTTTTCCTTGAAAAGCATTTTTGAACAACCAATCCCTGGGCCACACCACACATCAGCCAAATCAGATACACTTGAGGGATGGTACAGGCATTGGTAGGCTTTAAATGCCCTACAAGTGGCTCTAATCAGTATCCAGAGTACGAAACCTATGGGTTACACAGTGAAGATTAGAATCCTGAAAATCAGCTAGGAGACCATTCCTAAGGCTTCTCTTTCACAAAAAAAAAAATCTAATTCTAGATAAAAGCAAATACATCTGGATTTTGGCATGGACATATGGTAGAGAAATAGAGGAAAATTAGAAATCACCTGATGGGGGAAGTGATGAGTGAGTAGACTGCAGTCCAGTTAAAAAAAAAAAAGGCAGAATCAGCTGTGATGACACCTGCTTATAATTCCAGCATTTTGGGAGTGAAAGTGGGCAGTTCACTTGAGCCCAGAAGTTTGAGACCAGCCTGGGGTTTCATCAGCCTGGGTGAAACCCCATCTCTACAGAAAAAAAACACAAAATATTAGCTAGGCATGGTGGCAAGTACCTGTGGTTCCAGCTATTTAGGATGCTGAGGCAGGAAGATCGCTTAAGCTCACAAGGTTGAGGCTGCAGTCAATTATGATCTTGCCACTGCACTTCAGCCTGGGTGAGAGTGAGACCCTCTCTCTTAAAAAAAAAAAAAAAAGTAAAAATAATGTTCTAAGGTCAGATCTAGTACAAAAACTGCATCTTATTCTGTGATATTTAGATGCTATAATTAAAACAGAACATGGCGGTGTTTCCATATGAATAGCTGAAAGATTCCATACTTTTTATGCAGCTGCATCATATTCTATTGTGTAGATATAAGGTAACATGTGTAATTAGCATTGTACTGGTGAAAGTCTAGGTTGTTCCCAATATTTTGCTGTTAAACAATACAGTGAATAAGAATGATTAGGTGTCATTTTTTATGACTGTGACTGTGATGAATTTTTCCCAGTAAAGTTTGGGAGGCAAAAATATATATTTTTTAAATTTTCACATGCATTAAGAAATTTTGCTCTACAAGGTTTGTGCAAATTTTTATGTTCCAAGAAAAGCAGGGGAGGGTAAGATCACCTCAGTTGCTCTCACACAAACGACCTGAGTGACAGGACATTTAGGGACACAGGCACAGGGCAATATCCCTGGTGCCCATAGAGGGCAGGGCATCTGTATCCTGGGAAGCTACAGGAAAGGTGAGGGTGCCCTCTAGGGGACACCCTGCTAAGGATCAGAAAGGGGCCAGGCTAGTTGAGAGATTACAGCAGGTCTTAAACTAAGGGCAAGTTCAAGTGGAGGGCATTAAGGTTCAAGGAGAAAGCTCAGGTGAGACGTAAGGAGAAGGTGAAAAGCTCCAGGGAAGCTAGGGGAGGCACATCAGGGCTCTCCACTCCTCCTCAGCATTAAACTTTGTAATGGTCATGCTGGTGGGACTCTGTGAGCTCTAGAATGTTCAGCACTATCTGGGGACTCTAACCACTCAAGGCCAGCAGGACTCCCTCCCCCAGCTCTGACAACCAGCAATGTCTCCAGACTTTGCCAAATGCTTGTCCAAATCAAAAAACTGCCCCTTCCAGAAGCATTAAAAAAGCAAATCACCAGTAAAATCTGTAACCTGTTGGTAGAAGAATTACAAGTGTGAGAGGGGTAAAATTAAGGTCTTCAATATCTATGGGAATGACTTTTCCTTAATCAGCAATTTGATGTCCCAGAAGGCATGTTTAGAGGTGATGCCGCATGGCTGCCTGTACCTCACAGCGGAAACGGTAGGGGTTGTCCAATGGTCTGTAACCATGAACTGGAAAGGTGTGTAACTGCGAATGGGCATGATAACCACTGGGTTACATTAAAAAGTGGGATGTAGGGAATTCTGTAGATATTGGGAAAAAAAATACACAACGTAAACCCAAACCCCATTCTGATTCTCTCACCATCTTAGGGCCATCTTAGCTATCTATGAATTGTAGCACAGGGATTTTTGTATACTTTCAAAATTGTATACTGTTGGGTTATTTTTAAAATATGAATAAATCCCAAAATGGACCAAGTAACTGGACACTGCTGGAGTCTCATTTTTGGCCAGTAGAGCTGACAACATCCTGCTCCCCCTCTCCTGGACACTGTCTGACTCAGGGGCCTAAATGCTCTCTTATTATGGAGGAAGAAGATGTTTTGAACGTTCTCAACATTCACCCATCCACCTCTCACACCTGTCGACCTCTCAAACCTCTTGCCCACTCTTGGATTTCATTCTTAATTTACTGAGCTCCATTTCTGTTCCTCCTCCATTCCAACATGTGGCAGGTCCAGGTGGTGGCTTTTGCCCATGATTTTGTAAAAAAAAAAAAAAAAAAAAAAAAAAAAAAAAAAAAAAAAAAAAAAAAAACTATCAAAATTACTTTCCCTGACACCTCCTTAAACTGACCTCCACCTGCAGCCCCATGATCATTACCAGCAGCATTTGGACACTTTTTCTGGTATTCAGATGCTTTCCATCTCTCATTAGGAAATGTGACTCTCTCTACCCTGCATAAATGTTTCCTGGTAGAAATGAACACAGGCATACTGCCTGCGTGTTCCCAAAGAAAATGGTGTCTATAACAACATATGAAAGCTGCAGTTATACAGAAGACCACTTAAAACATACATTATGTAGAAGATTCTCACCATTCCTTTAAGAGATACATTGTAAAACATGACATTAATAATTATTCTAGAAGAATAAAGAATGCATACCGTTTTCTTAAATTAATTGTAACAAGGTGGTTCCTCCCATGTGCCCAGGCTGGGCTTCTGAACAAAATTCTCCATCTTCAGTGGCAATGCCTGAGAGGATGACATGGACTTAGGCCTGATATGCAGCCATTCCTGTCTACCCTGCCCCTGCTGCAGGACAGTACCAGCCTAGAGCCCAAATCTCCTACTGAAGAGCTGAGAGAGAAAATGAGATACCCAAATCCTCTTACCTTTTTCCAGTCCACTGCAATGGGTACCAGTGCAGTCCATTTGCCCCTGAGAATACCCACCTGCTGGTCTTTGACTTCTGAGAGTCAGACCTCCCTGGCTTCTCTGGGTCCCAGCTGCTTTCACTCTGCTGAGCTCTGCTCTTTCCCATGGGGGTCACTCCCCTGCCAGGCATGTCCTCCAGCTCTGGCTGACAGGTCAGCCAACCCAGAACCAAGATAATGAACAAAGATTTCAATATCTAATATGTCCAGCAGATATGCAAGTTGTACAAAAAAAGAAGTAGAGATGCACACAGCTCCCCTGAAAACATTGTGTCCCAAAGCAATGTCTTCAGTGGCCCTCATTATGGAGCTCACTGTCCTTCACCACATGGGCAAGTGCTTCCACGGTCTCCCAATTCCTCAGTCGGAGGCAACACACATTTTAACACAGTACCTCAGCAAAAGAAGTGGTGATAATTTACCTATTTTGATAAAGTTCCTGAAAAGATCCCTAGACAACAAAATTTCGCTCCAAAAGAAGACAGAAAAGGCTTTCCCAATTGCAAAACATTGGCCTCCTTGCTTTTCAAAAAAGTACCCTTGAAACAACTAGATAACCACATGAAAACAATAAACTTAGAGAACTATACTTCCAACCATATCAAACAATTATCTAAAAATGGATCAGTGAGTTAATTATAAGATCTATAACCATAAAAACATCTTAGAAAAAGACACAGGGATAAAACTTAACCACCTCAAATGTGCAATGGATTCTCAGGTATGATCCAAAAGCATGAGAAACAAAAAGGAAAAATAGATAAATTGGGCTAAAGATGCAAGCCTTTTGTGCATCAAAGGATATTATCAAGAAAATAAAAAGACCAAACACAGAATGAGACCTAATATTTGCAAATCACATAGACAATGGTTTCATGCCCAGAATATACAAAGAAATGCTACAACTCAATAGCAAAAATAAAAACCACCCAATTTATATAAACGGGCAAAGGACTCAAATAGACATTTCTTCAAAGAAGATATGCAAATCATCAAGAGGGACATGAAGAAAAACTCAATATCTTTAGTCATTAGGAAAATACAAAGTCAAAGCCACAATGAGATAACACATTACACCTACAAATATGGCTACCATTCTTTTAAAATGTTAAATAACAAGTGAAAGCCTTATGTAGAATTTAGAATCCTCATACATTGCTGGTGAGATTATAAAAAGTACAGCCACTAGGAGAAACTGTTGTGCTGTTCCTCAAGAAGCTAATCATAGAATTCTCATATGAAACAGCATCCATTACTAGGTATATACCCAAAGAATTAAATCCAGGGACTCAAACAGGTACTCACATGGGAAAGTTGATTGCAGCATTATTCACAAAAGATCAAATATGAAAACAATCCAAGTGTTCATCAACACGTGAATAAACAAATGTGGTGACACATACAACAGAATGTTAATCTGCCATAAAGAAGAACAAAATTCTGACACACACTGGAACATTCATAGACCTTGAAAACATTATGGTAAGTGAAATACGTGAGAAGCAAAATGACAAATGTGTATGATTCTATGTATATGAAACATCAAGAATAGGCAAATTCATAGAGACAGAGAGTGCATTAGAGATTATCAAGGTCTAGGGTGGAAAAAATAGGGAGTTATTGCTTAAAAGATATAGACATCCAGTTTAAAATGGTAAAAATTTTCTAGAAAAAATAGTGGTGATGGTAATGTAATATTGTGTGTGTGGTTTATTTTATTTGATTGCACATTTTAAAGTGGTTAAAATGGCATATTATATTTAAATTTAATATATATTTCTATAAATATATGTATATATATAGAAATATATATTAACATCTAACACATATAAATATGCATGTGTGTCTATACATACATTCTATTACAGCTTTTTTTTTTTTTGAGACAGAGTCACTCTCTGTCGCCCAGGCTGGAGTGCAGTGGTGCAATCTCGGCTCACTGCAAGCTCCGCCGCCCGGGTTCATGCCATTCTCCTGCCTCAGCCTCTCCGAGTAGCTGGGACTACAGGCGCCCGCCACCACGCCCGGCTAATTTTTTGTGTTTTTTTTAGTAAAGACGGGGTTTCACCATGGTCTCGATCACCTGACCTTGTGATCCGCCCGCCTCGGCCTCCCAAAGTGCTGGGATTACAAGCGTGAGCCACCGCACGCAGCCTATTACAGCTTTTTGAAACGTCTTTGTGAAAAACAACTCCACTATGTAAAACACACCCACCCTTATTAGATAGCTTTTATATACTTACATGCAGACTCTTTATTACCTTACCCACAGAGCGATACAAGAATTTAGAGACATGAGACTGACCAACCAACAGCACATGCAAAACACAAATGTATTTGCAAAGAGACCGAGGGTTAATCTGGGGCATAGACCTCAGCACTGCCAGGACACACACCCATGCTGGGGATTCTGACTTTACCTGACCCAGCCCACTATCCAGATCTTGTTGTGGGGTTGGGGCAGGGGAGGTCATGAAGCCTGTCCCCTGGACACTCTGTGTGAGCACACAAGACTCTTCGTTAGGTCTCCACACACAGCCCTGACCATCAGCTATTATGAGGAGGACTCTAGAACAGGCTCAGGAATCAGGCAAGAGAATCGGCTACAAAGAGGAACACGAAGTTGAAGGAGCTGGTTGCTGACATGGAGCAGAATTCCTGTAATTCACAGGTCCAGCCAAGTCAAAAGTGCCCCCACCTTGTGATCCAGGCCGCCCTGAGAAACAGCTTTTTCCCACAGCCTCCTCCGTAGTGACACACAAGGGCTGCTCATTATCAAGCTTCAGGAGAGGGCAGCAACCTGGACAGCGCCTATTCCATCAGACTGCCCCTGGAGATGGAGGTCACTGAGATCAGAATCAGTTTCACAGATGGTCCAATGGGACCGATGGGTCCCAGGATTCAACCCCTGGCTCCAGGAGCTTAAGCTGCCATTACTGCACAGGAACCCCAGGTGATACTGGAAATTAGAAGAAGGGTGGACCTCCTTCTGGGCACTGGAGTCAGCCTCTCTCTTCTCTCTAATCCAGGCCTCCCCTCTTCCTGTAGCATGACTGTGATAGACATCTCAGGAAAGGTTCTAACTCGATATTTTTCTCAACCCCTTAGTTGTAGAGTGGGAAACCTATTATTTATACATACCTTCTTAAGTATGTCTGAAAGTCTCACTCCTTTATTAGGTAGAAATATTTTTAATCACACGGGGGGCCAACATCCTTGTAGCCCCAGGATAAACAATTTATCTCCCCCAGTGGAAGCTAATATTAATCCAGAAGCGTGGGCAGCTCAAGGAAGAATTGGTTGAGTCCTCCTCAAACCCTGTAACAGCCCCTGCAACAACCCAATATTAGGAGTGCAAAACCTCAATGGGGCATGGATGCTAGTTCAGGACCTCTGCCTCATTAATAAGGCCACACTCCCAATTCATCCTGTGGTCCCTAATCCCTATATCTTGCTAACTCAAATACCTGAGGGAACTAAATTGTTCGCAATCCTAGATATAAAGGATGGCTTTTTCTGTATACCATTACATCCTCTCTCTCAATACTTCTTTGCCTTTGAAGATCCCTCTGGCCAGACCACCCAGTTAACATGGATGGTACTGCCTCAGGGATTTTCAGACAGTCCTCACTTCTTTTGACAGGCATTGTCAAAGGACCTCTCTGAATTTTCCCATCCTCAGGTCAGGGTCTTGCAATATATGAGTGACATGCTGCTCTGTGCTGCAACTGAGGAAGCTTCTCAGGAAGGCACTGAAAACTCTTCTTAATTTCTTAGCAGACAGAGGTTTCAAAATCCAAGGCCCAGCTTTGCCAAACCTCAGTGAAGTACCTAGACTTAATATTGTCTGAAGGGACCAGAGCATTAGGGGAAGAAAGGATTAAGTCCATTTCCTTTTTCCCACTCCCCAAAACCCTCAAGCAACTAAGGATTTTTCAGCATTACACGATTTTGCAGACTATAGATACCTGGGTACGGTGAGATAGAACATCCCTTATATCACCTCATAAAAGAAACTCAAGTGGCTACAACTCATTTTCTAACCTGGGAACCTGAAGCTCAAAAGGCCTTCAGCCAGCTAAAACAAGCCTTACTTAAGGCACTATCCCTCAGCTTTCCCATAGGGAGGGCCTCCAATCTGTATGTGTCAGAAATGCAGGGAATGGCCCTGAGAGTTTTAACTCAAGCCTGAGGACCAACTCAACAGCCAGTGGGCTACCTGAGCAAGGAACTGGATCTGTTGGCTAAAGGATGGCCAGCATGCCTCCGAGCAGTTGCCACAATGGCCCTACGGGTATTGAAGGCCACCAAATTAACCTTTGGAAATGGCTTAACTTTTATACCCCACATAATGTAGCAAGATTGCTGTCTTCTAAGAGAAGCCTTTAGCTAACAGACAGCTGACTCCTTAAATATTATGTTCTGCTGTTAGAAGGGTCTACAATCCAATTGAAACCTTGTTCTCACCTAAACCTAACCACTTTCCACCCTGAGGAACCTGAACATGACTATGAAGAAGTTGTGGTACAGACCTGCATAGCCAGGGAGGATCTCAGGGAACCTCCTCTACAAAATCCAAACTGCAGCCTCTTCATGGATGGAAGTTTCTTTGGAAAGCAAAGTCCAAAAGGCAGAATATGTCATAGTCACTCTGAATGATGTTACTGAAAGTGGGCCCCTCTCTCCAGGCACAAATGCTCAACTAGCTGAACTGATAGCTCTTACAACAACACTTGAATTAAGCAAGGGACTTGCTTGGACTGACTCCAAGTATGCTTTCTTAGTTCTCCATGCTTGTTGCAGGAAGTCAGGGACCCGAAAAAGAGCGACCAGCTGGAACCATGGCAGAGGAACATAAATTGTGAAGATTTCATGGACATTTATCACTTCCCAAATAATATTTTCATAATTTCTTATACCTGTCTTACTTTCATCTCTTAATTCTGTTATCTTCGTAAGCTGAGGATGTACCTCACCTCAGGATCCTGTGATAATTGTATCTAACTGTACAAATTGATTGTAAAACATGTGTGTTTGAACAATAAGAAATCAGTGCACCTTGAAAAAGAACAGAATAACAGCGATTTTAGGGAACAAGGGAAGACAACCATAAGGTCTGTCTGCCTGCGGGGTCAGGAAAAAGAGCCATATTTTTCTTCTTGCAGACAGCATATAAGTGGACGTGCAAGTAGGCAAGATATCACTAAATTCTTTTCCTAGAAAGGAATATTAATATT
This sequence comes from Nomascus leucogenys, assembly GCF_006542625.1. Taxonomy (NCBI): domain Eukaryota; kingdom Metazoa; phylum Chordata; class Mammalia; order Primates; family Hylobatidae; genus Nomascus; species Nomascus leucogenys. The sequence goes on along the minus strand of NC_044397.1, from coordinate 85,948,405 downwards.
AATACTCTGGGAAAAGAATTGCATTCCTCAGGGGAGGTCTACAAATGGCTGCTCTGGGATTGTCTGTCTTACGTGGTTGGATAAGGACTAAAATATGCCCTAGTCTCCTCCAGTACCCTCAGGCTTATTAGGGTGGGGAAAAAAACCCACCCTGGTAAATTTGAGGTCAGACCAGTTCTCTGCTCTCAAATCCTATTTTCTGTTGTTTAAGATGTTTATCAAGACAATACGTGCACAGCTGAACATAGACCCTTATCAGTAGTTCTGTTTTGCCTTTTGTCCTGTTTCCTCAGAAGCATGTGATCTTCGTTCTCCTTTTTGCCCTTTGAAGCATGTGATCTTGTGACCTACTCCCTCTTCTTGCACTCCCTTCCCTTTTGAAATCCTTAATAAAAACTTGCTGATTTTGTGGCTCAGGTGGGCATCAAGGTCCTATCGATATGTGATATCACCCCCAGAGGCCCAGCTGTAAAATTCATCTCTTTGTACTCTTTGTTTCTCAGCTGGCCAACACTTACGAAAAATAGAAAGAACCTTTGTTGAAATATTGAGGTTGGGTTCCCCGATACATGTTCATGCTGCAATTTGGAAGGAAAGAGTCTTACCACTAATAGATCTCCTATAAACAACCATCGGGAAATTAACAGGTTATTATCCTCAGTTTTCCTTCCACAAGAGGTAGCAGTAATGCATTGTAAGGGACATCAGAAGGGAACAAATGAATTAGCCAAAGGAAACAAGTTAGCTGATCAGGCAGCCAAGTCAATGGCAAGAAAGCCTCACGATCTTAACACACTAAAAGGCTCTCTAATCTGGGAAGGCTCCATAAGAAAAAATTAAGCCTCAGTACTCCCCTGCAGAGGTAGATTGGGCCATCTCTCAGGGGTACACTTTCCAGCCCTCAGGATGGCAATAGTCAGAGGATGACAAACTCCACTTGCCAGCCTCCAGCCAGTGGAACACCCTTAATATCCTTCACCAAGATTTTCACTTGAGAAATGATAAAACTTATCAGTGTGCCCAGAGATTGTTTTCAGGAGAGAACTTATTAAAAACAGTTGAGCATGTTGTTAATGCTTGTGAAGTCTGTCTTAAAAATAATTCCAATAGGCAGTTTCTTCCTCATCAAACTTAAAGGATGAGAAACTATGCAGGGGAGTACTGGCAGATAGACTTCACCCACATAGCAAAGACGAAGGGCATCCAGTACCTCCTGGTATAAGGAGATATTTTCACTAACTGGGTAGAAGCATTTCTATGCCTTACAAAAAAGGCCTCTGAGGTAATAAAAGTGTTAGCTAATAAAATAACTCCCTGCTTTGGTCTACATAAGTACCTCAAAATTGACAGTGGCCCCTCATTGAAGGCAGCCATCACACAGGGGGTCTCAAACGCATTAGGCATACAGTGTCATCTCCATTGTACTTGGAGACCCCCATTCTCAGGAAAGGTAAAAAAGACAAATGATATTATCAAAAGACACCTCAGAAAACTGTTCCAAGAAACCCATTTTCGTTGGGTCACTCTTCTTCCCATGGCTTTACTGTGGGTAAGAAATACCTTTTCAAAGTTAGGCCTAAGCCCTTTTGAAATGCTCTGTGGATGACTTTTCCTTACCAATGATTTTATTTTTTTTTTTATTTTTTTTTTTTGAGATGGAGTTTTGCTCTTGTCACCCAGACAGGTGTGCAGTGGTGCAATCTCCACTCACTGCAACCTCTGCCTCCCAGGTTCAAGCCAGTCTCCTGCCTCAGCCTCCCAAGTAGCTGGGATTATAGGAGGCTGCCAGCAGGCCTGGCTAATTTTTTTTTTTTTTTTTAGTAGAGATGGGGTTTCACCATGTTGGCCAGGCTGGTCTCAAACTCCTGACCTCAGGCAATCCACCTGACTTGGCCTCCCAAAATGCTGGGATAACAGGCATGAGCCACTGCTCCAGGCCTTACCAATGATTTTCTATTAAACCTCTGAACTGGTTAAACATGTAACCTCTCTGGCTCAATTTCAACAGAAATTAACACAACTAGCAGAAGTCCAACTACAGAAAATAAGACCACCTTTATTTAACCCAGGAGATTTGGTATTAGGAAAGCTCTCCCTTCTCTCTCTCCTTCCCTAAACTCAAGCTGGGAAGAAACTTACACTGTTCTTCTTTCAACACCCTCAACAGTAAAACTTACAGGTATTGACTCCTGGATATGTGACGCTTGAGCCAAAGTCTGGGAAGCTGAGGGAGCAACCGCTGACAGACTAGAGGAATGTCCCACATATCAATGTGAAGAGATAGGAGAACTTAAGATAAAAATCATAAAAGATAAGTAAATGAGTGAGGTCTACTCATCCTCCTCAGTCCCACCCCTACCTCACCAGATACTTTGTCATTTCTACCTTTCCTCTCAAGATTCACCACCAGATACTAGAAATTCCTTTTGACACATACTTACAGGGAGATTTTGATTATCCATGGGTTTACATTTGTAATTTCATAGACCCCCAAAGGGAAATTCTATATCTTGGGGAGTAAAATTTTAGGTGGAAATTATTTACTACACCACCCTTGTGGGAATTGTTATATTCACTCTACTATTTGCAGCATGACTATACACCGTGGCACTCACAATGTGAAACTCTGGATGGAAAATTCTAATTGCTGTAATACTGCTTAATTATCATCTTTATAGCAGGACTAATCATTACAGAAAAGATTTAGCCAAAGTTACAAACACTAAAGTTACTCTCAACACCCAATCCAATGCCACTTATCCAAAAAAAATAGTTTCTATGTTAAAGCTTCTGGTGAGGTGCAGTGACATCTGGTGGAGGAAATCAGTAATACAACCCATCGGAACAGCTAACAGCTATCAAACTCTACTGTCATGGTTGTGGCCTGTAGTACCCCCACTAACAATGATAATCTTAATACTCATATTCAAACTCTATACTCTAAACCATCTTGTAACATTTATCTCTTCTCATCTAGAAGCTATTAAACTCCAAATGGTGCTGCACACAATGGAGCCACACATGGACATGCGTCTCTTCTGAGGACACTTAGATTGACCTCAGGAGGAGACTTCACTGTTGTTTCCCACACGACACCCCTTTTCATCAGGAAGTAGCCAGAAAGAGTCATTGTCCAACACTCTTTAACGGCAGTTAGGGTTACTACTCCTAAGGGGGAAAATATCATACAGGAGATAAAAAGAAGTTATTTAGGCAGATAGTAAAAGCAACAGAGTCCTTGGTGAAATTTCCCTTTTAATAAAAAAGCAGCCCCCAAATCATTTCTTTTCTAACAAAGAGAAGCCTGAAAAATCGAACTGCAGAAATAGATAAGCAAGCTGCAATCTTGCACAAATGAATACCAGCAGCAGTGCCAATAGAAAGGAGCTACCGGCAGGTGGGGGGCACACATGTTCTACATGGAGGCTCCATCTTTCCTTTTCTTTGTCACCACATGTACAGTAAAGAAACTGGCAACATGGTGCCAGTCAGGTAGAAAACCCATCTGCATAATAAAAGATTAGGTTGGGGCCAGCCAGATTTTCACACCCTATGCAAATAGCACACCTAGCCCTAACCAGTTTTTTGCACCTTATGCAAACGGAACAACTGGTCTGAATAATACCTCATGCCCACCTCCTCAAGCTCATCTATAAAACCTGCTGCTTTTCACCACAGAAGCAGTAGCCAATTTCTCCAGGACCCCTCTCTGCTGCACAGAGCTCTTCTCTTTCTTTCACCTATTAAACTTCCACTCTAAACCTAGTTTTCTGTAGCCATGAGACAATAAATCTTGGGTATTTACCCCAGACAATGATGCTGCTTCACTTTTCTGCTTTTCTTAGTTGTTTCTTGAATTTTTTTTTCAGGTGACTGGAATCATTTTAAATCATGTGCTTAGTCTCTCTGTTCCTTTCTTAACAATTGTTCTTTTATTCATTCCTCTCTTTATCTCCCTCTTGCTACCCTTGATGCCACATGAGGGGACCTAAAGAATTCTTAACAGCCTAGGACCACTTAGGAAAAACAGGAAAGATGCCAAAGACATTCTGTGTTTTTCCACATGGAACCTCAATAGTTGTGAGTGAATGGATTCCTTTCCGGTCTAAAATCCTGCTCTGTTTTCTGTTGTGTTACCTGACCTCTGGCTTTTAGGTTCATCAGAGATTACTTTGTACTGTACAAATACTTCATCTTGTGTGTGTGCTGGCTGCTGGGTCAGTGGTAAATCTATGGTTTTGGAGGTGACTAACAGTGGTTAGAATAAATGATTACTACTTCAGAAGACTACTTATATCTTTGCATGTTTAGATAAGAAAGACACAGTTTAAACAATGAGAAAAATGCCTTCGTAGCAAAGTAAACTGTGGAAGTGTTGCACATTATAATTCCCATGTCATTTTACTCTTCTTGGGGACCTGGGATTCAGTGAAATACTTGATTTTTTAAAGGTCCAGGTCCTCTCCCTTCCAACTGTGCTTCTTTTCATATATTTAAATTATTAGGATCTAACAATTGCAAAGACTTTGTCAACCCTCTTCTTTATTGGGCTCTGTCCTGAGCTCAGTGGTCCAGTTGGTAAACAGAGACCAAATTAAAGCTACCTATTAAAATAAAATTAGTTCTCTTATAAAATCTTATGGTAAATATCTATCATTTTTGTGTTACTTTATCATTTATTTTTAAGCTTTCTTGAACATATTCAAAGTCCTTATTGTAAAAGCTTAAATTCTATCCCCTTTTGTGTTTTGAGACGTAAATTTGCTACCCATTTTTTCTAAAACTCAGTAAGGGGTTCTTCAGATAAATGTTAACTTTTTCATTTACAAAGGCACAATTTCAATCCAACTGTCCTGCTAAAATAGTGAGTTTTACCCATCCAATCCTTAAAGTCCTAAAATTAAAACTCTGAATTCTTTTTGTCACCCTTTATCTTTATGGGTACATGTATATGCAATATATTACGTTACATATATGTATATGTCTATCCATATGTTTGTATATACTTTACAAATGGATCAATTTAATGCAAAGATAAATGAGTACTCATAAAGCAAATAAGTACAAATGCTTTTCAGTTCATGCAATTTTAGTAATCTTTAAATAAAGACAGTTTTTAAATTATTGGTAAAATAAAGCAGAAATGTCTTCAGAATTTAATTTAGATAGTTGTGCCTGGGTCTGTTGGAAGACAGGTTTGTAATGTCTGCTAGATGTTTTAAGGTCATCAAACAGCTACTCTGCATATATGCATTTCCTTAATTTGTCTGTAGGCTTATGTCTTTAGATTTGAGCTCTTAGATTCTGAGTTCAAGAGATGTAACCATAGCAAAGCCTGGGAAAAACAGCCTGTCCATGTCCCAGCTGTGCCTCTTGGCCATACTGGGAGAGATTCCAGGCATTATCTTCATAGATCTGTTCTTTGTCCTGAGCTTCACATCAGGTACATAGTTAGAACTGCTTACCTTCTAGTTAGCTCTACTGAATATAAGGGTTTATTAGTCTATTCCCATGTTGCTACCAAGAAATACCTGAGGCTAGGTAATTTATAAAGAAAAGAGGTTGAGGCCGGGCATGGTGGCTCATGCCTATAATCTCAACACTTTGGGAGACTGAAACGGGCAGATCACATCAGGAGATCGAGACCATCCTGGCTAACATGGTGAAACCCTATTTCTACAAAAAATACAAAAAATTAGCTGGGCGTGGTGGTGGGCACCTGTAGTCCCAACTACTCGGGAGGCTGAGGCAGGAGAATGGCATGAACCCGGGAGGCAGTGGTTGCAGTGAGCTGAGATTACGCCACTGCACTCCAGCCTGAGTGACAGAGGAAGACTCCGTCTCAAAAAAAAAAAAAAAAGAAAAGAAACAAAGAAAGAAAGAAAAAAGAAAAAGAAAAGAGGTTGAATTCGCCACCCATGGTTTGTCAGGCTGTACAGGAAGCACAATTCTGGCACCTGCTCTGCTTCCCTACATGTTATACAAAAATTAACTCAGGATGGACCAAAGAGTTAAATGTAAAGCCTAAAACCATCAAAACCCTAGAAGAAGACCTAAGCAATACAGTTCAGGATATAGGCATGGGCAAAAACTTCATGACTAAGACACCAAAAGCAATGGCAACAAAAGCCAAAATTAACAAATGGGATGTAATTAAACTAAAGAGCTTCTGCACAGCAAAGGAAACTATCATCACAGTGAACAGGCAACCTACAGAATAGGAGAAAAATTTTACAATCAATCCATCTGACAAAGGGCTAATATCCAGAATCTACAAGGAACTTAAACAAATTTACAAGAAAAAAACAAACATCCCCATCAAAAAGTGGGAGAAGGATATGAACAGGCACTTCTCAAAAGAAGACATTTATTGACCAACAAACATATGGAAAAAAACTCATCATCCCTGGTCATTAGAGAAATGCAAATCAAAATCACAATGAGATACCATCTCATGCCAGTTAGGATGGTAATCATTAAAAAGTCAGGAAACAACAGATGCTGGAGAGGATGTGGAGAAATAAGAACACATTTACACTGTTGGTGGGACAGTAAATTAGTTCAACCATTGTGGGAGACAGTGTGGCAATTCCTCAAGGATCAAGAACAAGAAATACCATTTGACCCAGTAATGCCATTACTGGATATATACTCAAAGGATTATAAATTATTCTACCATAAAGACACATGCACACGTATGTTTACTGCAGCACTATTTACAATAGCAAAGACTTGGAACCAACCCAAATGCCTATCAATGATAGACAGGATAAAGAAAGTGTGGCACATATATACCATGGAATACAACACAGCCATGAAAAAGGATGAGTTCATGTCCTTTGCAGGGACATGGATGAAGCCTCAAACCATAATTCTCAGCAAACTAACACAGAAACAGAAAACCAAACACTGCATGTTCTGACTCATAAGTGGGAGTTGAACAATGAGAACATATGGACACAGGGACAGGAACATCACACACTGGGGCCTGTTGGGGGGTCAGGGGCTAGGGGAGGGATAGCATTAGGAGAAATACCTAATGTATGTGATGGGTTGATGGGTGCAGCAAACCACCATGGTACATGTATACCTATGTAACAAACCTGCACGTTCTGCAAATGTATCCCAGAACTTAATGTATAATAATAATAAAAAAAGAAAATTTATAAACTGGAAAAAAAAAGAATCACCTTCTACTGCAGATGAGAAGAAGCTGAGGGAATTTAAGTCCGTGGTCCATAGTCATCCAGCCAGTTCATAGCAGAACTACTGTGTTTCATCTTAAAGTTTATGCACAGTCAGAAACGTGAGACACAGAAGGAAGACAAAGCTAATTTTCGTTGTGGTTGATGTTCATGAAGGGTACGTGTGTTACACAGAATCATGGCCTCCTAAAAATGTCCACATCCTGATTCCTGGAACCAGTGTATGTTACTATATTCGGCAAAAAGACTTCGAAGATGTGATGAGGTTAAGAATCTTGAGATGGGAAGGTCATTCTGGATTATCTCGGTGGGCCCAGTGTATCATAAGGGTACTTGTAAGTGAAAGAGGGAGGCAGGAGGGTCAGGGTGAGAATGATGCAGAGAGACACCACTGGCCATCACTGCTGTGAATGTGCCTCAAAAGACAAAATTACTATAGATCTATAATGAAATTAGTTATACTTATGGCTTATTTTTTCTTTGACATGGAGTCTCTCTTTGTTGCCAAGGCTGAAGTGCAGTGGCACCATCTCAGCTCACTGCAAGCTCCACCTCCTGGGTTCATGCCATTCTCCTGCCTTAGTCTCCCGACTAGCTGGGACTACAGACACCTGCCACCATGCCCAGCTAATTTTTTTTTGTATTTTTAGTACAAAAAATACCCCATTTTAGCCAGGATGGTCTCAATCTCCTGACCTTGTGGTCTGCCCACTTCGGCCTCCAAAAGTGCTGGGATTACAGGCATGAGCCACTGCGTGTGGCAAGATCTAATTGGCTTTTAATTGGGATTCATGATTTGGGGCAGAAATCATTCTATAAATACACTGATAGCTTCCCTGGGCGATACAATAACACAACTGTGGATTTTGTCAAATGAGAACCAGTAAACAGAGCCATGGAAATGGATTCGTTAACATCAATATACTTCAGGTCACTTTTGTTGTAACAGTTAAAGCAGAGGTGACTTCCTTATTATGCTGACTCAGGTAGACTGGAATCTCCTGTTCTCAGAAAAAAAAAAAAATTGGTCTGTTTTGGAATCTATCTGCTTCCTTAAACTTTCAGTTGGAGTGTGTAGCATTTAGCATGAGTGGCTCGGTTTTGGAGTCTCTAGGCTCTCACTAAGGGCCCAGATCTTCAGACATTAGCATTACTTTCCGTCACCATCATTTTGACGTGTATATTTATATACATTTATATACATTTTGACGTGTGTATATTTATAGACATATGTATGTATATATTAAATTTATATGAATATATATTCACATCTAATGAATATAAGTATGTGTTTCTATATATACTCAACCACCGTTTTTTGAAAAGTGTTTGGTGAAAAAAAAAACCCACTATGTAAAACACACCCACCCTAATCTGATAGCCCTCATATACTTCCATGCAGACCCCTCATGCCATTAACGACAGACGGGTTCAAGAGTTTAGGGACATGAGACAGTCCAGCAAACAGCACATGCACAACATAAATGTATTTGCAGAGACTGGGAAGTAACCTAGAGGCACGAACCTCAGCACTGCCAGGACACATACCCTCCCCCATGGATTCTGATTTTATCTGACCCAGCCCACCATCCAGATCTTTTTGTGCGGCTGGGGCAGAGAAAATCACAAAGCCTGTTCCTTGGACACTCTGCGTGACACACAAGACCACCCCCACCCCATCATTAGGTCTCCCCACACAGGTCTGACCGTCAGGCATCATGAGGAATCTAGCATGGGCTCAGAAATCACACAAAAGAATTAGCCACAGAGAGAAACACTGAGCTAGAGGAGTTGGTTGCTGACATGGGACAGGGTCCCTGTAGTTCATGAGTCCAACCTGGTCTGAATTCCCCTCACTTCATAAGCCAGGCACCCCTGAGAAACAGCTTTTTCCCATGGTCTCCTCTGTGGTAACACATTAGGGTCCCTCGGGGTCAAGATTCCAGAGATGGAAGAAACCTGGACAGCACACATCCCAGCTTCACCCTTCCTCTCTTCCAGGAAGCAGGGCTCAGGGCTCAGGAGGAAAGGCAGGGCCCAGTGAGGCCACAGTTGGTGAGATGTCTGAAAGGTGTTCAGTGAAAAAACTGCATCCCCCTTTCATTCTACCTGACGAGCCCTGTCCTGCACAGCTTCCTCCACCCTGAGGACTTCCCCAGACACCTCCTATAACAAAGTTGACTGTTCCATTTCCTTTCTGCTCACACGGAGGCCTGTCCTGCCTTCTGGGGAATGAAAAATGCACCAAAATCAGCCAGGGCAGCCACCCCTGCCAGGCTCCATAATGAGGCAATATCTCCAGATCACCAGCAGAATGAGATTCCACTGTGTCCCAGTCCAGGGCTCTTTCCCTCTGAGAGGCTGACTCATGAAACAGGCCACCAGAAAGAGATCAGTGACTCCTCCATCCATTATTATATTCAGCTGACAGGTTCTTGCCCTCTGCACAGGCAAAGCCAATTTATTGAGAAGGTGATGTGTAGTAAAGAATGGTTTTACTTAGCCCAAGGCTGCCAAACAGGAGGACAGAAGTTTATTATGACTCAAATCAGTTTCCCCAATGGCTCAGAGGTTAGAGTTTTTCAAAAACTTTCAAGGGGCAAAGGTCTAAGGAATAAGTACTGTTGACTGCCTGGTGATGAAATGATACTGGCAGGGGAAATGGTCTGTCTTTGTTAAATCTGCCTCTGAGTGGGGGCCACATGACTGGTTGAGCCATTGGTCATGAGTCTAGATGAGGTCAGCTGGTTGCCGGAATGCAAAAGTCTGAGAAATATCTCAAAAGATAAATCTCAGATTCTACAATAGTGTTGCTATCTATAGGAGCAACTAGGAACGTCACAAATCTTGTGACCTCTGGCCACATGACTCCTGAGCAGTAAGGGATTATAGAAACTATGCCTGCATTTTAGCAGAATTTGGGTCCCTCCCATAATTCATGGCCTTTTCTTAGATTTACCAAACTAGTCCCCGACAAGGAGGGAGCTAATTTTAGGGAGGGACAATTACCATCCTTTCTTCAAAGTTAAACTATAAATTCCTCCCATGCTTACCCTGGTCTATGCCCAGGAATGAGAGAGGACAGCCAGCCTGGGCTAGAGGTGAGATGGCATCAGCCAAGCTAGCTTCCTCGCACCATCATATGCTTTGCAAAGGTGGTTTCAGTTTCTGACACACCAGGGGGCCAGAGGGAGAAGGGCAGATCTGCAGTTTCCAAAGCCCATGGGCTCATTTCACCCATTTCACTCATGAGTCCATCCTCAACCTGCTGTGGGGCTCATATCCTCCAGTCATGCCCTAGAGACTTCGAATTTCCGTCAGGCATGTAAGCAGCTTAAAAATTTTCACTCAGTTCTAACAACAAGTAAAAAGCTGAACAAACTGAAAAATCAATAACTCATTTAGATTTCTCAGAGAAGCAAGGTCTCAGTGCTAACTGGCCCACATATTGGAGAGACCCACAGGCAAATACAGAGCAGCGCACCGTACCTGAGCAGAAACACAGGCACAGAAACCCCAGCGGGAACCAGTGCTGGGGTCAGAAAACCTGAACTATAATTGAGGAAATTCTAGAGGCTCAGTGTGGACACAGCACAGAGATAAACACACCAGTGGATGGATTAGTCTTGTGGGGGGGGGGGGGACAGTTTTATGACTCTTAGCTCCTGGAGCTCTACCAGGTTCTCACAGTCAATATCCAAAAAGAATCCACATCCTTCTTGTAGGAAGAAGGGATAAAAAACACTTGGAAACTTGTTAGTGAATTATATTCTTCTTGGTAAGACCTACATTTAAGAGAAACTATTTTACTAGAGCCTAATTAGCTGGGGTTTGATGAGAGTTTAACTGGCCAGGGGGAGGGGAAATATCCAACTCCAGCCTCCTCAAGTCATCATATCCCACCTAATGGAAAGAAAAACCTGAGAGGCACTTGTGACATTCACAGCCCAGGACACAGACCTCATTCAGAGCCACAGAACCCTTCTCTCCCCACACTCACCACCACGTCACTGAATGCCTGCTCACTCAAGTCCCTTTTACTCAGTAAATCATGTGTGGTTTTCAAAAAAATACAAGACAGACTATGGAAAAAAAAATGCAGTTTGAAAGACAGAGCAAGGGTCGGAACCAGACACAGATGTGGTAGGGATGTTGAAATGATCAGACTGGAAATTTAAAACAACTCTAGTTAAGGATTATAATGCAAAAAAGGAGATACCTTTCAGGAATAGATGGGTGATTTAAACAGAGATGGCTATTCTAAGAAAGAACCAAAAGAAATGATAGAGATTAAAAACACTCTAAGAGAAATAAAGAATGCCCTCCATGGGCTTACTGGTAGGCTGCACACAGATGAGGAAAGAATCTCTAGCTTAAGCATGTGTCAATAGAAACTTCCAAAACTGAAACAGCAAACTTAAACAAGAGTGAGAAAAAGTGGAACAACATATTCAGCTTCATATTCAATCTTTTGTATCGACAATAGCATATTTTATATTCTAAAGTTGTATTTTATATTTTGTAGCCTACAAAGGCTGTAACATACACATAATGGGAATACTAGTGGTTCCTGGGACCAGGTGGAGCTGGCCAGGTGGGTGCTGTCTGATTTACTGCCTGTTTCATGCACACCTGTGTATTCACAATAACAACATTGTCATAAGGTGGGGTCCTTTGTGTGGGGAGATGCATGAGCCACTGCTGCCTCACTCGGACTCTGCCCAATTTAAACAAAGTTAATCAAACTCTAATTGTTTGACCCTGCTCAATTCACACTTCACCAACATTGCTGCTCGATTCACACTTCAGAAGTCTGTGCATCTCCCACACAGAGCAGGTGGCCCCATGGTCTCTGAGCCCTCAGATCATCATGCATCCATCTGTCTTTTGACACACAGACCTGCTGTGGGCTTTTAAGGACTTGGATTGGCTGAGAAGTGGGAGATGTCAACTCTGATTGGAAAATGCTCGTGGAGAAATCAATGGTGCCACACAGGAGAATCTTCTCTGTTATCTGCACAGCGAATCTGCCTAAGCCCTATGTCACCAGCAACCCTGTGGAGGATGAGGGGGCTGTGGTCTTAACCTGTGAACCTGAGACTCATGGCACAATCTACATGTGGTGGGTAAATGGTCATAGACTCACAGTCAGTCCCAGGCTGCAGATGCCCAATGACAACAGGATCCTTGCTCTACTCAGTGTCACAAGGAGTGACACAGGACTCTATGAATGTCAAAGGAAGAATGTAGTGAGTACCAGCCACAGTGACCCAGTCACCTGGATGTTGTCTGTGAGTATCCTCTTTTCCTTCATGGACAAGGCTGCCAGCCCAGATCCACATAACCCGAGGCCAGGCCTCTCAGTCCCTCTCAGATCCAAGTATGAAGACACTTACCCCTGGACCCCCAAGCTGGCCATGACTTCCTGCCCCAGGCAAACTGGGTAGGCCCAGGAAGGGAGGGGCTTCTCCGGTCTTAGGAGACTCTGGTTCCACAGCTTGTGATGGGAGAAACAGGTGAATGTCTTAGACTCCTCCAGTTCAGTGAACACAGAGGAAGTTTGGCTGGGACTTCGGGGTTGTGACTTGGCAAAAAGGAACACTGTCCCTTTCACAGATCAGGAGCTTCCCATTCCCTCTGATAACATTACCTGTGGCTTTATTCTCTTTGCTCCCGATGGCCCAGATGAACCCACAACTTATTCTCAGAAACCTATTACTATCCATGGTCAAACCTCAACCTCTCCTGCCTCGCTGGCTCTAACCCATCAGTAGAGTATTCTTGGCTGCTGAATGGGAATAACCAGCAAACAGGACAAGAGCTCTTTATCCCCCAAGTCACTACAGAGAATAGTGGGGACTATCTGTGTTATGTCCATAACCCAGTCACTAATGGCAAAAACTTCGCAACCAAGAAAATCACAGTCCCTGGTAAGTGGATCGCTGGAGCATTGGCAATATGCTTTCAGGTGAAGCCTATCTGGCTTTCCAAGAAAGAGCCAGGAAAACATTTTTATTCTCAGCCTGTGTCCCGTGCACAAAAGTAAATTCCAAATTTTTCTCCTGAAGCCTCCCAGTTCATATCTACAGATTCTCTTCCCTTTGTTTTCCGAATTTCTGGTGGATGACCTTGGGTCCAGCCTGAGAAATGTAGGGAAATGGCTTTATCAGCCCCAAGCCCTATGCAGTGTAAGGGCCTTCACAGAGGGAGAAAGAGGAGGGTCCTCAGGGTCAAGCTGTTTCTCTCTGTCACCAAAACATCCCTTCTGTCTCGTGTGTGTGTGTGTGCGAGTGTGTGTGTGTACTCCATGAGCTGCAATGAACATCAGAGGCTTCAAAACAAGCCCACACTTTTCCCCAAATGAGAGGAGGAAGCCGCTTGGGTGACGGAGAAGCAGCTCAGGCTCTGCTCCCTGCATTGCTGTGGGCTCGCCCAGTGACCGACCCTGCCCTGACTCCTCCCGGGGTGGGCCCAGTGCATGTGGATAAGGTGCCTGGGTGGCCGGTTCTGAATCTGGCTAAATCGAGCTGCCAGTAGAAGCCAAGCCTCCCATGCATAAGGCTTTAAAATAATGGGAATAGGGCTGTGTCCTGTCTCTGAAGTCACTGCCTGTCTGAGTCTGTGGACACAGCACATGGAACACACCACAGAGGACAGTGAGTGACACACACTTGGACAAATAGGGAGATTAACTCACAGAAGCTCTGTATGGCAAGGAAGGAACAGCGACATAAAGTGTGTATTTATAGAGAGGGTAAGAGTGCCAGACATAACTAAGACTTACCATTAACTGTTTCTAAGTGTGCAGTTTAGTGTTGTGTAACTATCAACACTATCCATTTCCAGAACTTTTTTTATCCTACTATACTAAACCTCTGTACCCAATAAATGATAACTCTCATTCCTTCTCCCCTGAAACCCTGGTAATCACCATTCTAATTTCTATCTCTATGTATCTGACTATTCTAACTATCTTACATAAATAGAAGTATATAATAATTATCCTTTTGTATCTGGCTTATTTCACTTCGCATAATGTCTTCAAGGTTCATCTATTTTGCACCATGGGTCAAAATTTTATCCCTTGCTGTGACTGAAGAACATTCCAAGCATGGATATAACTTTTTGTTCATCCACTTATCTTTTAACAGACTTTTCAGTTGTTTCCACCCATTGGCTATTGTGAGTGATGCTGCGGTGAACATCAGTGTACAAATATCTGTTCAAATTTTTTTCAGTACTTTTGGCTGTATGTCCGGAAGTAGAATTGCTGGTTCAAGTGGTAATTCTTTCATTTTTTTAAGAAACTGACATACCATTTTCTTTTCTGTTGTTGTTCATGTTGAGACAGGGTCTTGTTCTGTCACACAGACTGGAGTGCAATGGCACAATCTTGGCTGACTGCAATCTCCACCTCCCAGGTCCCAGTGATTCTCATGCCTCAGCCTCCCGAGTAGCTGGGATTACAGGTGCATGCCACCATACCCAGCTAATTTTTGTATTTTTACTAGAGATGGGGATTCCTCACGCTTGCCAGACTGGTCTCAAACTCCTGACCTAAAGAGATCCACCCATCTTGGCCTCCCAAACTGCTGGGATTACAGGCGTGAGCTGGCCATGCCATGCCATTTTTTCACAGTGGCTATAACATTTCCCATTGCCATCAGCAATATGCTAAGAGCTTCAATTTTCCCAAGTACTCAAAAATATTTGTCTTGTGATATTGTTGTTCATGTTGTTTTTATCAAAGCCACCCTAATGTGCGTGAAGTCCTGTATCACTGAGGTTTAGATTTGCATATCTCCAAGTATCAATATTGAGAATCCTTGCATGTCATCACTGACCATTTGTATATCTTCTTTAATAAAATCTCTATTTTAGTCATTTGTCCATTTTTTATTGCGTTTTTGGATTTTTGCTGTTTTTGATTTGTAGTGTTCTTCATGTATTCTGGAAATTAATCCATGATCAGATATATGATTTGCAGATATTTTCCCTATGTCATAGTTTGCCTTTTTACATTCTTGGTAATGGCCTTTGATATATAAAAGTTTTTAATTTTCATGAAGTCCAATTTAGAATTTGTGTTGCCTATGCTTTTGTAGTTATAACTAATAAATCATTCTGAAATTCAATATCATGAAGCTTTTTCCTTATGTTTTCTTCTAAGAGTTTGGTAGTCTTCACTCTTCCATTTAGGTCTTTGATCCATTGTGGGTTCATTTTTTTGTATATGGTGTGAGGTAAAGGTTCAACTCATACTTGTCCATGGATAGCCAGCTTTCCCAGTATCACATGTTAAAAAGACTGTCCTTTCCCCATGGAATGGTCTTGGCACTCTTGACAAAAATCATTTGGCCATATATGCAAGCTTTCTTTCTGGGTTCTCTATTCTATGCCATTAGTTTCTATGTCCTCCTTTATGCCACTACCACACTGTATTGATTACTGTAGCTTTGCAGTAGATGCTTAAATCTGAAAGTGTGAGTCCTCCAGCTTCCTTTTTCCTTTTCAGGATTGAAATTTTTAATTCCATCCTGGACATGCTGCACTCAGATATTTTTGAAGGTTTTGGGATATGAGAAAGGCTGACTGCTCTTTTCTATGACTTTAGAACTTTTCACCTTTTCATAGTTGCATCTTTCTCTTGATGTCTCAGTTGCGGCAGCCATGAATGGCCTCCATGGCACTTGATTGACAGAGGGCCCAGGTCAGGGTATTCCAAATTCACCTTATATATAAGTCTATCGTGTATATACTTATCATTTATATATGATAAAATTGGCATATATATTACATATGTGAACTTTATATATAAATGGCCTAGTGTTTTATGTGTTACCTTTTTTTCATATATATGGAAATATGTACATATTTTAAATGGTTGTATACATATACTTTTAGATTATATATTGTATATAAATAAATATATAGAGATAAACATGTATATGCTTTTTCCATATGTATACATCGAAAAAGAGGTAACACATAAAACACTAGGAAGCTGTGGACACAGCACATGGGACACAGCACAGAGGACAGTGAGTGACACACACTTGGAGAAATAGGAGATTCGGCCATGGGAGCTCTGCATGGGAAGGAAGGGGCAGTGACAAAAAGTGTGTAGTGATAGACAGGGTGAGACTACCAGACACCATATATACGTCAATTTTATTATATATAAATGTCCTCGTGTTTTATGTGTTACCTCATTTTCCATATACATATATGGAAATGTGTATATGTTTTACATTATTATACATTTTATATTATTATATATTTTGTTATTATATATTATACATAAATAAGTATATGGAAATATATATATTTTTCCTATACACACAAAAAAAGAGGTAACACATAAAACACTAGGACATAGTTACTGGCTACATGCGGGAGAGAGAGAACAAAGCTAAGAGCAAAAATAATCAAGCCTGATATATTAGTTTATACCCACTGAGATGCATCCAAGATGGGATTAGACATGCAAGATAATTTTTTAGGAAAAATGTCTGCGAGGGAAAGTGGGGCAGGCATGAAAAAAGTCTGGGAGAGCCTTGGGACCAATATGCAAATCTGATTCCTGTGAGGGAGAAAGAGAAAGAAGATTGAGCTTCAGTTCAAAGAGAGCATGGCAAGGCTGACAGGGAGTCCTCCCACTAGTCACCCAAGACAGTAAAACAGAGTCTCACAGAACTAGGCTTGCTTTCATATCCCTGCTGAGAGCTTCAGGAAAGTGAGGACTCTATGCAAAGTAGGTTGTCAATTTGGAATGCACTGATCTGGGCCTTCTGTCAATCAAGTCGATTGATTATTAATCAATTATTAGCTGGGAGTATAATAATTACCTAGGGAAATTTTTCAACATACATAAGCCTATACTTTCTCAGCCCTATTCATTAACGGGCTACACCAAGAACTCAATAATCCTCTTGAGAAACACAAGCTGCCATGGAGACCTGACAGAGTCTTATTGCTGCCTACCACAACTGAGACACTGAGAAAAAGATGCAACCATGAAAGAGTAGAAAGTTCTAATGCCAGAAAATAGCAGTCAGCCTTTCTCATATCATAAAGCCTTCAAAAATGTCTGAGTGCAGCATGGTCAGGATGAAACTGACAGAAGACTGATCACTAACCTAGAAACACATTGAGAGAGAAAAGAACTGCAAGAATATAGTTGGCTAATCATCTACCAGCAACACTCCCACAAAATTAACGTAATCCCTGAAGGAAGAAGTAGAAACTACTTCATACTTAGTGATGGTTCCTAAGGTACCACACTGTAAAATAACATCACCTTTATTCCTTCTCTTCTTTTCTTTCCATGACAGATACTTCAGTACAAGGAAGTTCTCTTGGTCTTTCAGGTAGAGCCACTGTCATCATCATGATTGGTGTACTGGCCAGTGTGGCTCTGATATAGCAGCCCTGGTGTAGTTTATTTCAGGAAGACTGGCAGGTATGATGGCCTTTCCTTTTGTCCTGTTTCCTGCAGGGCTGACTGCCATGCTTGGGAGAGAGAAAGGACTTCTTTGCCTGTATCTGGGACTGCGTCTCCTCCTCCTCCCACTAAACTCCTACTTCTCAGCACTTATTCCTGCAGGTCTCTTCTCCCCTGTTCTTCATGCTCCCTGTACCCCACTGTCTCCTACAAATGATTATCCTCAACCTCTGCTCATTTGTTTCCCAGATTCAATACCTTATAAAACCCTCTGCATCCTTTTTTTTTAACATCTCTCACTTGTGTCATTCGCTCCATTCCCACAACCTCAACAACTGCTAGAGGTACTGCTTGACTTATCTCCAGGCTTTGAAATCTTCCTTGTGTATGACTCTCTTATTACCTTCCTAAATTCTAGTTAACTCCCCTATTCAAAAATCTTCAGGGATCTACTCTTGCCTATTTGATAAGTTCACATTTCTTCTCTTGACTAATTTTTATGGCTTCAGTTCCCTCTATTCCCTAGTGTAATTCATCCATTCTAATTAAATCTGTCTTTCTACATATCCCTTCCCCTCCACCTGATATACACATAGAATGCTGAGTTCCAATGCTATGGCTAAAAACAGGGTAATCTCCCATCTACCATCTGCAGTACGGGCTTACCCATACCCTTCATCACAAGCAACCTCTGACCTCCCAGAGAATGATGACTCTAGCATTAAGGTGTAAACCTGAGACTCAGAACACAAACTACATGTGATTGAGAACCTTTTCCTGATGACCAACACATATGTTCATGAAAGATACAGAAATGAAGAAGGCAAGGTTTCTACCCCAAGGCACATAAAGCCTAAGATAGACGATAAGACCCGAAAAATAATTATAAAACCAAAATAGAAAAAAGTGAATGCCACAAGAAATCAGAGAAATCTGATGAAAAAGTATGTGAGCTGTGTTATCACAATGAATTCTCCTCAGAGTTTTAACCATAGTCATTTAAAATGTTTGTCATTCACAGACATTGTTCTTATCCTTCCTCAAAGCATTTCCAATCAGCTACAGTCCGAAATTGCTTCCTTTTCAAGGAGATTTATGGAAAAGACGCTGACAAGTACTCTTTAATACAAGTTTCTGATAACTTTCAGATTATACCACTGGACTGTCTAAGAACTCCGAAAACTTTAACAAACAGGCTGATATCTTCATAAAATTCCCAGCATACCAAGCAGGAAAAACGATGATTTCATTGAAATAATTCATACTAATTAGGATAATGTTTTTATGATTTTTATTTGAAAATTTGTTGATTCTTTAAATGGTTTGTTTTCTAGATTTATGGAATTTTTCTCTTTTAATCTATCTATAGCTTATAGCAGTTCAATAAACTATGCTTCTGGGAATGATAATTGAAATATTTACTTTGCTCTCTACCTGACTGCCCCAGAATTGGGCAACTATTTATGAGTATTGATATGTTTATGGTAATACACATATTTGCACAAGTACAGTAACAGTCTGCTCTCTTTGTAACAGGACACATTTGAAATCATTGGTTATAGTACCAAGGCTTTGACTGGGATGTTATATTTAAGAATATAGATAGAATGAACCAATATGAACTGCAGGCAAAGTCTGGAGTCACCCTTGGTTTGGCTTTCTATTCTCAAGAGGTTTGTAAAAGTTTAATCTGAGATTCCTTATAAAAACTTAGAGCAAAGAAAATTTTAAAAGGGAGCCTACAAGGTCCATTGCTACTCTTGCTGCACTTATGTAAAGAATCAGACCATGTTTGAAGAAACTCAACCTATTTTGCAAACAAACTTATTCTACTGAAATTATCATTGGTAAAAATAGAGATGCCCATAGAGAGAAAAATTATGTGGAAAATAAAAACTGTAGTACACCTGTTATGAGATTGCAGCTCTGTTCATTGTTTCTGTGTTTTTATTATCCACCTGCAGACTGGACATTACCCTGAATTCTACTAGTTCCTCCAATTCCATTTTCTCCCATGGAATCACTAAGAGCAAGACCCACGCTGTTCCAGAAGCCCTATAAGCTGCAGGTGGACAACTCAATGTAAATTTCATGGGAAAATACTTGTACCTGAATTCTGAGCCACTCAGAACTCACCAAAATAATCGACACCATAAAAACAGATGCTCAAACTATAAACCAGGACAACAAGCTGATGATTTCCCACTGTGGACAGTTTTTCCCAAGATGTCAGAACAAGACTCCCCATCACGATGAGGCTCTCACCCCTCTTAACTGTCCTTGCTCATGCCTGCCTCTTTCACTTGGCAGGATAATGCAGTCATTAGAATTTCACATGTAGTAGCTTCTGAGGGTAACAACAGAGTGTCAGATATGTCATCTCAACCTCAAACTTTTACATAACATCTCAGGGGAAATGTGGCTCTCTCCACCTTGCATACAGGGCTCTCAATGGAAATGAACACAGAGATATTGCCTGTGTGTTTGCAGAGAAGATGGTTTCTATAAAGAGGTAGGAAAGCTGAAATTATAGTAGAGTCCCCTTTAAATGCACATTGTGTGGATGGCTCTCGCTGTTTCCTAAGAGATACATTGTAAAACGTGACAGTAATACTGATTCTAGCAGAATAAAACATGTACCACATTTGCTAATACTGTTCTCTTAAAATAATTTTAAAAGAATGGGGTGGGCCCTCCTATGTGTCCAGGCCAGGTCTCTGAACAGAATCCTCCATCTTCGGTAGCAATGCCTAAGAAGATGACATGGACATGGTCCTGATATGCAGCTATCCCTGTATACCCTTCCCCTGCTGCAGGGCCGTACCAGCCCAGGGCCCAAATCTTCAGCTGCAGAGTTGACAGAGAACATGGGATACCCAGCATCACTTACCGTCTTCCAGTCCACTGCAGTGGCTACCGGCATGGCCGATTTACCCCTGAGGACACCCGTCTGCTGACCCATAGTTTCAAACAGTCAGAATTTCCTGGCTTCTCTCAGCCCCAGCTACTTTCACTCTGCTGAACCCTTCTTCTCCCCACAGGTGTCATTGCCTTAGCAGACACCTTTCAGCTGCAGCTAACAGGTAAGCCAAGACCCAGACCCCAGAGGATAAACAAGGATTTCAAAACATACTGTGTCCAATGGAGATGCCCACTTGTGGGCGGCAAGCCACCCAGGTGCCTAGGCAAGAGACTGAGGGCACGAGCTGTTCCAGTATAATAAAACATAAAAGAAGAATACTTATACCAGATATAGATCTTAGATATGATTATATATGAATATCATTAATCATTAGTTGGTAGCAATTACTCTTTATTCCAATATTATAATAATCCTCGCTCTATAATCACAAGCTAGGAAAAGCCAGGCCATACAGAGATAGGAGCTGAGGGGACATAGTGGGAAGTGACCAGAAGACAAGAGTGCGAGCCTTCTGTTATGCCCAGACAGGGCCACTAGAGGGCTTCTTGGTCTAGCGGTAACGCCAGCGTCCGGGAAGACGCAGGTTGCCAAGCGGACCATGGTCTAGTGGTAGCCTCAGTGTCAAGGAAAAACACACGTTACTTAGCAGACCGGGAAAGGGAGTCCCCTTTCCCCGGGGGAGTTTAGAGAAGACTCTATTCCTCCACCTCTTGTGGAGGGCCTGACATTTGTCAGGTCGACCCGCAGTTATCCGGAGGCCTAACCATCTCCCTGTGATGCTGTGCTACAGTGGTCACACTCCTAGTCCACCTTCATGTTCCATCCTGTACACCTGGCCCTGCCGTTTAGTTAGCAGTAGCAAATTAGTGAAAGTACAAAAGTCTCTAATAAGCAGAAATAATGGTGTAAGCTCTCTCTCTCTTTCTCCTCTCACTCTCTGCCTCAGCTGCCAGGCAGGGAAGAGCCCCCTGTCCAGTGGACACGTGACCCATGTGGCCTTATCATTGGAGATGGCTCACACTCCTTATCCTGCCCCTTTGTCTTGTATCCAATAAATATCAGAGCAGCCTGGCATTCGGGGCCACTATCGGTCTCCACGTCTAGGTGGTAGTGGTCCCCTGGGCCCACATGTCTTTTATCTCTTTGGCTTGTGTCTTTATTTCTACAATCTCTTGTCTCCACACACAGGGAGAAAAACCCACTGACCCTGTGGGGCCGGTCCCTACACCCACTGTACAGAGACATAAAGAAGTAGAGACGAATTCAACTCCACCAACCACACTGTATGCAAAAACAATGTCCTGTCTGCCCCTCATCATAGAACTCACTGTCTCTCACCACGTGGGCAGGTGCTTCCAGGGTCTCACAATTCTTCCACAAGGGGCAATGCACACTTTAACATAGGAGTTCAGCAAATAAAGTGGTGACAGTTTACCTACTTAGATAAAGTTTCTTAAAAGTTTCTCCCAAATTTCCCCCTGAAGAAGACAGAAAAGGCTTTCCCAGTTGTGAAATATTGGCCTTCCCACCTTTCAAAAAAGCACCCCTGAATAGCCAAAACAATTTTGCCAAAATAAATTATAGGACTTGAACTTTCTTATTTGAAATCTCACAAAGGAGTACAATTATTAAAACAGAAGCTGCTGGCAAAAGAATACACATGAAGACAAAAGGGATAGAGTTGGGTGTCTAGAAATAAATCCTCACACTTATGGTCAATTACTCTTTAAAAAGGGTGTCAAGACAACTTAATGCAGGGACAATTCTCCTTTCAAATGATAGTGCAGAAACAAATAGATAACCACATGCCAAGCAGTGAATTTAGATAACTCTACCGCCCACCATATCAAACAGTTCTCTAAAAAATTCATCGGTGAGTTAAATATAAGACCTAGAACCATAAAATCATCTTAGACATAGAGGTAAATATTGATGACCTCAAATGTGCAATGGATTCTTAGATATGATACAAAAGCCTGAGAAACAAGGAAAATAGATAAATTGGGCTTTATCAAGATGTGAGCCTTTTGCGCATCAAAGGAAATTATCAAGAAAATAATTAATAGAGACAGAATGAGAGAAAATATTTGCAAACCACATATAGGCAGTTTTCATGTCCAGATAATATAAAGAACTAGCTACAACTCAATAACAAAAGGGCAAACCATCCAATTTATAAATGGGCAAAAGACTCAAATAGACATTTCTTCCAAGAAGATATACAAATAGTCAAGAAGGACATGAAAAGATACTCAACATCATTAGTCATTAGGAAAATACAAAGTCAAAGCTGCAATGAGACACCACATCACACCTACAAAACTGGCTACCATTCTTTTAAAATGTTAAATAACAAGTAGCAGCATTAGGAAGAATTTGGAATCCTCATACATTGCTGGTGAGATTATGAAAATGTACAGCGTCTAGGAGAAACAGTTTTGCTGTTCCTCAAAAAGCTAATGATAGAATTCTCATTTGAAACAACATCCATTCCTAGGTATATACCCAAAGAATTAAATCCAGGGGCTCAAACAGGCACGTGCATGGGAATATTGATTGCAGCATTATTCACAAAAGATAAAATACGAAAACGATCCAAGTGTTCATCAACACATGAATAAGCAAATATGGTGACACATACAAAAGAATGTTAATCTGCCATAAAGAGGAATGAAGCTATGACACCCGCTGGAACATGCATAGACTTTGGAAACATTATGCTAAGTGAAATATGTCAGAAACAAAATAACATAATTGTATAATTCCATTTCTACGAAACATCAAGTATAGGCAAATTCATAGAGACAGAGCAGAGATGATCAAGGTCTAGGGTGGAACATACAGGGAGTTATTGCTTAAAAGATACAAAGTTTCAGTTTAAAATGATAAAAATTTCCTAGGAAAAATAGTGGTGATGGTAATTTAACACTCTGTATGTGGTTAATTTCACTGGATTGTACATTTTAAAGTGGTTGAAATAGCACATTATTCACAGAACTGTGAAAAACAGATTTCTATTATTTAATTCACCCAAGTTAAGGTGTTTGTTATGGCAGCTGAAGCCCATGAGTACATCATCTGACCCAGTGTTTTCAGTGAAACGCATCAGCTTTTCAATCAAGTTAGCTGGAAGCTCCTGCCCCAACAGAACCAGAGGCCCTAAAACAAGAGCTCCAGCAGGGGCTCAGCCAGCACAGGTCCCATAGGGCAGCCTCAATGTCAGGCCCTGGATGGCATGTGAGGCCACAGCGATACAACCACAACGTGAAAGTGTAAGTATTTTTACTACTTACAGACACTGGGGAGCACTCGGCACACCTGGAGACCGCAGAAACAGAGGTCAGTGAGCCCAGGCAGGGAGGAGAGAAGAGATCGGTAAGCCAATGGCTTTATTAAGTCCAGGGTGTTATCTGACAGGTTTCCAGCAGGGAGCTTTAATGGATGTGTTTAAAGCAACCAGCAAACACTGGGACCAGGAGCTCAAGCTGTGACTGAGAGGTGGTCACTTTAAATGTGAGGGCGAATGTCAGAATGATCAGTTTAAAGAAAGCAGCTGGAGAGAGGGGAGCCCAGAACACCAAGCAGGAGAGATGCCTCTAAGATTTTATCTCTGGCCACCAACTGGAGCCACTTGAACCAGATACAGTATTGAAAACTGCCATGGTGACGAAGCCCTGCTTCTGATTTGAGGCAAATAAACTTACACCTTAAGAAATGAATGCCAAGGCAACATGACACTATGAACATCATGACATCCAGGGACACCAGCCAGGTGCGGTACTGTGCCCTGGAGTCAGAATCCTAGGTTCTGGTGCCTGGGAGTGAGAAAATGAAAATGACTTGTCCCTGCCCCCCTGACATTGATCTTCCCACCCTGCTACCCCCTCTTCTGCTCCCAAGCCTACGTGCAGTGCTCAGCCCCAGACATCACCGCCCCCAGGGTACACACAGTGCCGCCTACTGCACACAAACACAAACTCACAGAAGGTGACAAAAATCTGGGTTTGGGACATCTGATTGTGAAAGAGAGAGAACACTGAATGTAGAGCCACAGAGACTGGGACTGATGGGGCTGGAAGGTGACGGAGCTGTAACATAACACATGTTTGACCTCATGTGAACTGTGCAGATCCATGTGGAATAAAACATGCAGCCTGGCCTGGGATTGCTGCCGTTCACACTTCCCTCCCTGTCCACCAGAGGGCGACAGAGTCCCTCCCAGCATGGAGCCTTCCCAGGGGATGCCAACCTCCCTCAGCAGAACCCACAGCCCAGCAGGGTCCACCCTCACCAGGGTCACTTCGGCCCAAGTCCTCAGCGCCCTCCGTGCTCCCCACAGGGACTCTGTCAGCTCCTCCCTGAACTGGCGGCCGCCAACCTAACACCACTCCCTCTGCAGGGAGCTCCTGCCCCACACACCTGCTCCGTCCCTGGGCCCAGCTAAAGGCATCTCGCAGGGCAGCGCTGCTGCACGCAACGCCACACTGGGCGCTTTCCCCTCATGCCCTCCCTCCATCCTCATCAACTCTTTCTGTCACTGCTCCCTAAATGCCCACCCCTGCTCCATCTGTCCTGTTCTCTGGGGCATCCCCGGCCAAACCTAGCGCTGACACAGAACAGCGGCTGCCTGAGGGCCCACAGCCTCCCCGGGAATCAGCCAGGCACCCTGTGACCTGCCTGCCCGCTGCACCCCGGGGGGCTCACAGCGCGTGTGATGGTCACACACAGGCACCATCCGGGATGTGGCCACCTACCTCCAGCTGTCCCTTGGGAAGACAGACCTCTCCTGTGTGCTTGCGGGGAGAAGGGGGGTGTTATTGCTCTTTGCTCCCAGAACACAACTCACCCCCACCCGCCCTCTCGGGTGTGAGCAACGTCCCTCCAGACAGGCTCTCTGGCCACTGCCTGTTCCTCCGCTACAGACAGCAGCTTGGCCAGGTCAAAACCCTCAGGACCGACGCCTGGGTATGTCAGCACATGGAGGGCTTACCCCATCATGTCCACGGAGTAAGTCGGGATGAATCTTTCCAGCTCTGAACCCCTGCTCTGTCCCAGGCTCCCCGTCCTGCGTCTCAATGAGCCATGTACGGCCGGGTTCCTGGGTAAATCTCCACTTCCTCCTGCACCACCACGGGGAAGGTGTGGTGACCACAGGACAATCAGCTGGGCAGAGAAGAGAGGACCTCAAAGATGGTCAGGAAGAACATGAGAGACCCTGAGCTCCAGCTTAGCCACCAGACCCCAGGGACCCATAGAGTGACTGAGAACTGTCCCTTTGACTATGGGACTCACAGCCCCCACTGAGCAACCAGCACAGGCCTCTCCTCCCAAGAGGCATGAGAGATTCACCCTGCACACCTCCAGGAAGGACAGTTTCCTCTGGGACACCCAGGTCCTGAATGTCCATCTTTGGAAGCTGCAGCCAAGCTAGACACGATTAGCGAAAGGAAGGGTCCTCTCACCAGGCAACACACAGCTCACCCACAGCATAATGGGGCGTCACTGTGATAGGGACGTGGTGCAGCTCCACCCTCCTGCACTGAATGGGAGGGCCAGATGGGGAAAAAAGAGGGCAAAGGGCGGGAATGTGCACCCCGATCCAAAGCCAAGGGGACAGCAGGTGGCTGAGGCCCAGGACTGTGCAGGGTATGTGTGTGGCTGTGTGGGTCTATGTGTGTCTCTTCTGTGTGTTTGTGTGTGTGTGTGTGTCTGCACAAAGTGTGTGTTGAGGTTTGGTGAAAGAATCACTACTGAAAAAGGCAGAGGCCTCCACAATTCCCAGGGACCTGAAACACAGACGAAAGGAAAAACAGAAGGAGGGACCAGGAGGCAGGACTGAGAGAGGAGGGGACAGAGAGGTGTCCTGGGCCTGACCCCGCCCATGAGCTTGAGAAGTGCTCCTGCCCTGGGAAGAAGCTCAGCACAGCTGACAGCCGTGCTCAGGAAGCTTCTGGATCCTAGGCTCATCTCCACAGAGGAGAACACGCAGGCAGCAGAGACCATGGGGTCCCTCTCAGCCCCTCCATCCACACAGCACATCACCTGGAAGGGGCTCCTGCTCACAGGTGAGGAGAGAACTTCCTGGGAGAGGACAGGAGGAGGAAGCAGAGTCACTGGATGGGGTCTCCTGGAGAGGATGGGGTTCTAAAAAATAAAAGAAGCCAAGACTTTGGGAGGCTGAGGTGGGTGGATCACAAGATCAGGAGTTCAAGATCAGTCTGGCCAACACAGTGAAGCCCTGTCTCTACTAAAAATACAAAAAATTAACCAGGTATGCTGGTGTGCCCCTGTAATCCTAGCTACTCGGGAGGCTGAGGCAGGAGAATCACGTGAACCCAGGAGGCAGAAGTTGCAGAGAGCCGAGATAGCGCCACTGCACGCCAGCCTGGGCGACAGTACGAGACTCCATCTCAAAAAAAAAAAGGAAAAAAAAGAGAAAAGAAAAAAAGTAAAGAAGGCTCTGTTGGAGCCTGGATAGGGGAAAATACGCCAGAGAGGGACAGGGGTCAAAACAGGAAAGCCACATTGAGCCGGAATTGGTAAGAGGTAGGAAAATCTTAAGTGTTCTGTTTTCCTGATTAATCATCACGGGCCACCACATTTTGAAAAATGATAATAACAACTATATCAGATGACACTTCAAATAAAAATATAAGCAGGGCATGAAACACTGTCCTCAGCAAAAAACCTCAACAATTGGGGTAAAAAAAAAAAAAAAAAAACCCAGGGCGTGAAAGGCCCTGAGAACTCTCACATCTACAGGAGTCTGCAGCCTGTTCCAGGCACTGAGATGCAACCAAGATCACAAAAGTCCCTGTCCTCATGGAGCTCACGCTGTCATGGGGAGGAAGACACAGATGCAAAGAGATCAAGAATGTGAGGTCGGGTGTTGACAAGAACCCTGGAGGGAGCAGAGCAGGGAAAGGTCAGAAAGGGAAGACCCAGGGTCTCTGAAGGAGGTGTCAGGAAAGAAGTCTAAGGATGCTCTGATGTGAGCACGACCTGAGGGCAGTGTGGAGGGGGCCATGCGGACCCCTAGGGAAGAGGATTCCAAACAGAAAAATGCCAAGGTCAGAAGTGTTGAAGGAATGGGGGTCATGCTGCTGACCTTGCCCTAGTAGGACAGTAGGACACACACGCATACAAACACAAACACACATGCCCTTATTGTGCGCATGTCTGTGTGTGTGTGTGTGTGTGTGTGTGTGTGTCTTCAAGGCTGAGGATTGAAGAGACCGTCTCACGACCCAGCGCCCCACCTTTTCACCCCAATACATAGGTCTCAATATTAACTGATGCTCTCTCTACCTCCTAGCATCACTTTTAAACTTCTGGAACCCGCCCACCACTGCCCAAGTCACTATTGAAGCCCAGCCACCCAAACTTTCCAAGGGGAAGGACGTTCTTCTACTTGTCCACAATTTGCCCCAGAATCTTACTGGCTACACCTGGTACAAAGGGCAAATGATGGACCTCTACCATTACATTACATCATATGTAGTAGACAATGACATAATTATATCTGGACCTGCATACACTGGACGAGAAACAGTATATTCCAACGCATCCCTGCTGATCCAGAATGTCACGCAGGAGGACACAGGACCCTACACCTTACACATCATAAAGCGAGGTGATGAGACTAGAGAAGCAACTGGAAATTTCACCATCACCTTATACCGTGAGTGATTCCACATGATCCCTGGGTGTTGCTGGGCAGGGGTCATTTCTACTTCACACACACAGGATTGTCAGGCCAAGACTGTGCCTGTGTCCCTCTCTGCATTATGTCCCAGGCTGGGGTTTGGGCATTTAGTGCAGGACACACACAGAGGAGACAAATTTCAACAGATCAGAATTCCTTTCCCGCATCCAGACCTGCAGACACTTGCTGCAGAGGAAGGACAGTCTGATGGGGGGACTCAGCAGCAGGAGATCAGTCTCAGCCAAGCTCCTCATGCCCTCTTCATAAATTTCACCCTGAGAAAGACCCTGGAGAAATGAGTAGAGCTTGGCCTGAGGGTCCCCCTGAGATACTCTCAGAGAAGCTCAGTCCTAGAAGCCTCAACCCCAGACCCCTGTCCCTAAATCCTTACTCTAGATAAAGCTGAGGAGCCTGTGCCAGGGCTCGGTTCTGGATTCTTGGGCAGGGCTTACTGGGACCAAGGATTTACCAGCTGTCTGAGGACGGTGTCTCCTGGAGCTGCTCACGAGCCAGGGCTCAGCCCTCAGAGCCTCAGCTGGGCAAGGACAGACCTTTCTTCACCTGAGACTCAGAGTGGAGAGGACAGAAAGACAAGCTTTGTAGACCATCAGCCAACTGCCTGGGGAGGCTTAGGACAGTCCTTAGAAAGTCCAATGTCCCCAGAAGCAGAAACAGAAGAGAGAAGATGTACCTGGTAGCAGCTTGTCCACAGGGATCAGACCTAAAGGTGCTTTCTCATGGAAGCAAATTAATACTAAATGCTGTTTGTGTGAACACCTCCACTGTGCCAAGCATTAGGTCAGGTGACTGCGAATAATTTAAAATTTATTCACAGATAGCATGAAAAGACACAGTCCACTTGCCATTTAGCTTATTTGATTGAGAGAAAACTGAGGCACAGGAAGGCACAGTCACTGAATCAGAGTCACACAAACACAAAGGGGAGATCAGGGTCACATGAGGTCTGTCTGTAGCCACAGGCCCATCCTCCCCTCCACCAGAAGTGCGGGCTTACTGGGTTACAAAAACCCCATAGTCATTTATTGGGCCAAATCCTCTTTTCTTAGGCATCCAAACCTCAGAGGAGTGAGAGCAAATTGTCAGCCGATTAGTCTGTACCCCAGAACTAAATCACCTGCCTCAACCGTCAGAGTCACTGCAAAAAAAATGTCCAGGCCTCCCCCTTAGATCTTCACCCCCATCACTGAACCTGAAATCCTGTGTTTCCCAAAGTGTCCATGTCACTGTCATGAGAGGATCAAGGAAAGGACCTTGTTCTCTTTCCCCACTCACACCCTACACTAGCACAGGCCCAGTGAGAGAGACACACTCAGGAGCTCTCACATAACAAATGAAGGAATCGAATGAAGAAATGAATGACCCAAACCTCTTTAGAGACTGGATCTTGGACACAGAATCCTAGGAGATTCTAGCCACACCTGTCCCTTGTCCTTCAGAGGCTGACACCCATGTTTTATCTCCCCACTACCTCTTGCCCCTAAAGCCACCCCACCTCATGTAACTCTGAAGCTCTTTGGCCACCGGAGGGTTCTCAGGGCTCCTTGGTCCTGGACTGTGGAACTGGGGGCACCTGGTCCCTGGGGTCTCTGAAGTCAGTGTAGCCCTCACTGCTCACTGCCATGGTGTCTCTGCCTCTCTCTGCTTCTCTGTGTCCCTCATCTTCCTCCCACTTCATTCTGACTGGCAAGCCCTGTCCTGCACAGCTTCTTCCTCCACCCCTAGGCCTTCCTCAGACACTCCCTCTAACTAGGCTGGCTGTTCTGTTCCCTTCCCGCTAACACTGTGGCCTGGCCCACCTCCCAGGATATAGGAAAGGTGCAGAAATCACTGGAGTTGCCACTCCTGCCAGGCTTCATCTCGAGCCAATATCCCCAGGTCACTAAGAGAATGAGTTTCCACTGTATTCCCATCCAGGGCTCTTTCCCTTTGTGAGGCTGACCTGTGGACAAGACCATGGGACAGGGATAGGCAGTTCCTCCATCCACTCTTAGAATTGCCAGACAAGTTCTTCTCGCCTACTGCACAAAAAAGAAAAAAAAAATTTTATTGAAATGGTGATTTGTAGTAAGGAAAGAGTTTAACGACTCCAAGACTGCCAAACAGGAGGACGGTGGTTTATTATTACACAAATCAGCCTCCCCGGTGGATCGGAGGTTAGAGATTTTCAAGGATAGTTTCAGGGTCACAGGACTAAAAAATGAGTACTGCTGATTGTTTGGTGATGGAATCATGCGGGCGGAGGGAAATGATCTGTTTGTGCTTGAATCCGCCTCTAGGTAGGGACCACATGACTGGCTGAGCCATTAGTCATAGGTATGGATGAGGTCAGCCGGTTGCCAGAATGCAAAAGAATGAGACACATCTCAAAAGACCAATCTCACGTTCTACAATAGTGATGTTATCTACAGGAGCAATTAGTTACACATTTTGTAAACTCTGGCCAAATGACAATTGAGCAGTCAGGGATTATAGAAACTGTGCCTACATTTTAGCAGAATTCAGTTCCCTCCTATCATCTTAATCTCATGGTCTTTCACTAGTTTTACAAAGGCAGTCCCTGGGCAAAGTAAGGGTGTTAGTTTTATGGAGGAACTATTCTCATTCCTGCTTCAAACTTAAACCATAAACTAAATTCCTCCCAAGGTTAGCCTGGCCTATGCCCAGGAATGAGTGAGGACAGCCAGCCTGAGACTAGATGCCAGATGGAGTCAGCCATGCTAGTTTGCTGTCACTGTTGTAATCTTTGCACTGACTCACCAAGGTGTCAGAGGCTGGACAGGCCTGCAGTCCCCAAAGCCCATGGGCTCATTTCACCCGTTTCACTCGTGACTCCATCCTCAACATGCTATGGAGCTCACATTCTCTGGTCACTTCCTAGAGACTTCTGGCTTCCTGTCAGGCATATAACAAGCTTGAAATTTGTCACTCGGTTCTAATACTAAGTAAAAAGCTGAACAAACTCAAAAGTCAACAACTCGCTAAAATCCCTCAGAGATGGCTGGGCACAGTGGCTCACCCCTATAATCCCAGCACATTAGGAGGCTGAGGCGGGCACAAGGTCAGGAGATAGAGACAATCCTGGCTAACATGGTGAAACCCCATCTCTACTAAAAATACAGAAAATTAGCCAGGTGTGGTGGCAGGTGCCTGTAATCCCAGCTACTTGGGAGGCCGAGGCAGGAGAATGGCATGAACCCGGGAGGCGGAGCTTCCAGTGAGCTGAGATCATGCCACTGCACTCCAGCCTGGGCGACAGAGTGAGACTCTGTCTCAGAAAAAAAAAAATGCTGTTAGAGAAATGAAGAATGCTTTTGATGCTTACTGGTAGACTGCACACAGCTGAGGAAAGAATCCCTAGCTTGAGGATGTGTCAATAGAAACTTCCAAAACTGAAACAAGAAAGTTCAAAAAGAGTAGGGAAAAAAAAGTAGAACAACATATTCAACTTCATATTTAATATTTTGTTTTGACAATAGCAATTTTTAAATTTTGTAGTTGTGGGACAACTACAAAGGCTGTAACATACACCTAATGGGAATACTGGTGGTTTTGGGGGCCAGTTGGAGGTGGCCAGGTGGGCGCTATCTGATGGTTTTACTGCCTGTGCCACATACAACTGTTTCCTCATGCTGATGCCGTTTTCATAACTTGGAGTTCGTGTGGAGAGACACACGAGCCATTGGCATCTCACTTAGACTCTTCCTAATTCACACAAACTTAAATTCTAGGGGTGTATCCTGAGCTTAAGAGAAAATGAAGAAAGCATTTCACATACCTGTTTTGGGGTCCTCCCCATTTTTCCTAACTCTGCACAGAAATTAGAAGTAGGGAGTTCTTTCTATATTTACTAACATAACACACATCGCTTCTTTTAATTTGGCACCATTCCTCCCTTTATGTAATTGACGCACTGGCCAGTTCTGTCTTTTTAACGGGACTCTCTCTACCTAAGGAGTTGCTAATTTCAAATCACCTTTGGCATCTTTCTTTGAGCATCATGGGATCCTGCTGGAATTCATGGCACACCTAAACCTTATTTTGGTCTTAAGAGAAATACTACTACCAGCAATTGATCTTAGATATTTGGACCATCAGTAAAAATTTCCACTCGTGAAAACATTTTAATGTTTCCTCTAAATTTTTTCTTGTTGTTACTAGAGTCAGAACATAACATGAGGTCTAAACCCTGGACAACTTTTTATGGGAAAATTCCAGTATTACAAGTTGAGCATCCCAAATCCAGAAATCCAAAATCTGAAATGCTCCAAAACCCAACATTTCTGACCACTGATGTGATGCTAAAAAGAAGTGCTCACTGGTGCATTTTGGATTTTAAATTTTTCAGATTTGGGATTATAAACCAGTACATATACTGCAAATATTCAAAAAAAAAAAACAATAGATATCCAAAACACTTGGTTTGAATCTTTCTGCATAAGGAGCACCTTATCTGTATGAACTATAGGCATGAGGCTGTACAGGAGATCTCTAGAACCTCCTCATCCTGCATAACTGAAACCGCACACCCACGGAACAATGCCCTATTCCCCTGATCCCAGCTCCTGGAGACTTCTATTCTACTCTCTGATTCACTCTGGAATCCACTGATATGAGGTACATAGAGGAGTCAAACTCAGAATCAGAGAGTAGAATGTCTGATGAGAGAAAGTATCTGCAAGACTTCTTCCCAAATATTGGTCTAATACCCACCAAACACATATGGTCCATGAGGGCCAGACTTCCATCATCAGTTCACGTTCGCCCTTTCCACCACTCAGTTCTGCATTTGCAAACATCCTCATGTATTTCTAGAAAGATCCACATGGTCCTCACCTGCCCTCTACAGGAGGAAGGGAGCATCATGGACCCAGAACTGGGAACATGGTCTTGGTCCAAAGCTATCAGCTCTTGTCTGTCCCCTTCACTCTTTGTAAGGCATTCCTTGGACTCTCCTCTATCTTTAGAGGTCACTGGCTCAAGTAAGTCACTATGAGACACCTGGGAAAACTGCCCCACCTTGTGGCTCCACTGCCTGATGACTGAACTGACCTCCAGGCTTGACTCTGGTCTCCCTTGTGTTATTTCTGCTGAAGTACCCAGTGCCAGGCCAGGCTTTCCAGTACCTGAAGGGTTTAAGGACAATGGGAAGTTCCATCATCCATCTCTAGGATGTCCTTGGAAAGGGAAGCTGCAGAGAAAACATACCTCGGGGGGCAAAGTAAGGAAGGAAGTAGGAAGATTCCAGAACTGCATGCTCCAAGTGAGGATCACAAGGTGGGCCAGGCAGGCAGTTGGAGACGGAGGGACTCACAGAGGCACCAGGGGCTGTGACTGCTGGTCCTTTGTCTTTCCATGACCCAATGCTGCTGCTCAATTCGCACTTAAGAAAGTCTATACTTCTGCCCCATAAAGCAGGCAGCCTCACGATCTCTGAGTCCTCAGATTGTCATGCATCTGTCTTGTAAAACACACACCTGCCATGGGCTTTTAAGGACTTGGGTGGGCTGAGAGGTGGGAAATGCCAACTCTGATTAAAAAATGCCTTTGGAGGAAGCAAAGGTGCCACACAGGGCAATCTTCTCTCTGTTTTCTGCACAGTGGAGACTCCCAAGCCCTCCATATCTAGCAGCAACTTAAACCCCAGCGAGGCCACAGAGACTGTCAGATTAACCTGTGATCCTGAGACTCCGGACGCAAGCTACCTGTGGTGGATGAATGGTCAGAGCCTCCCTATGACTTACAGGTTGCAGCTGTCCAGAAGTAACAGGACCCTCTTTATATTTGGTGTCACAAGGGATATGGCAGGACCCTATGAATGTGAAATACGGAACCCAGTGAGCGCCAGCCGCAGTGACCCAGTCACCCTGAATGTCCTCTGTGAGTATCTTCTGTTCCTCTGGGAGCCAGGCTGCCATCCCAAATACACATGGTCAGAGGCCAGGCCTCTTAGTCCCTCTCAGGTCCAACTACAGAGACCTTTACCCTTGGACATCAAAGCTGGCCATGACTTTCTGCCCCAGGCAAACCACAGTAGCTCTATGCTTGCTCAACAATAGGAGAAAAGAGGCTGCTCCTGTCATGGGAGACTCAGGCTCCACAGCTTGTGATGGGAGAAACAGGTGAATGTCTCAGGCTCCAGATCAGTGAACACAGCGGCGATTTGGCTGGGACTTCAGTGTTGCGACTTGGCTCACAGGGTCACTGTGGCCCTTCCACAGACCAGGATTTTCCCTTCCCTCTGACAATATCACCTCTGACTTTATTCTCTTTGCTCCAGATGGCCTGGATGCCCCCACCAATTCTTCCTCATACACCTATTACCATACAGGGGAAGTCCCCAAGCTCTCCTGCCTCACAGACTCTCACCCACTGGCAGAGCATTCTTGGCTGATTGATGGGAAGTTCCAGCAATCAGCACAAGTGTTCTTTATCCCCCAAATCACTAAAACATACAGAGGGGTCTATGTCTGTTTCATCCATAACTCAGCCACTGGTAGAACAAATCTCATAATCAACAGGATCTTAGTCCCTGGTAAGTGGATCCCTGGAGCATTGGCAATATGTTTTCCAGTGCAGTCTATCTAGCTATCAGGGAAGAGCCACTGCCCTCTACAAAGGGAGAGGGAAAATCAAAAACCCAGGACAGGGAATATGTTTCTGCTCCAAAACCACCAGCTTTTGCCTTTCCCCTTCACTCTTTCTAGATCATTCTTTAGACTATACACTAACAATGAACAATCTCAAAGGAAATTAAGGAAAGAATTTCAATTCACATTAACATCAAAAGGAATAAAATTTTTTGGAATAAGTTTAACCAAAAAGGTCAAATGATTATCCCTGAAAACTACAAAACATTGCTGAAAGAAATTAAAGACGATATCAATATATGGAAAGACATTTCATTTTCATGGATTGGAAGAGTCAATATTGTGAGAAAGACAATAATAAACAAAGTGAGTTGCAGATTCAGTGCAACTCCTGCCAGAATCCCAGTAATTTTTTTTTTTGCAGAATTAGAAAACTCTGTCCTAAATCTGACCTGACAGGCTCTTATTAATGACTGCCACAACAGAAACACTGAGAAAAAGATGTAACCATGAAAAGGTGGAAAGTTCTGATGACATAGAAAATAGCAATCAGCCTTTCTCACATTCCAAAGCCTTCAAAAATATACCAGTGCAGCATGGCCAGTACGGAATTGACCGAAAACTAATCACCAAGCTAGAAACGTGGTGAAAGAAAAAAAAAGAGCAAGAATATATTTGGCTTACAACCTCCCACTATTGCCTACTAATCTGATACTGAAAAGACATGCTCACTGAAGCATTTTAGATTTTGAATCATTCAGATTTGGGATGCTAAACCAGTAAGTATATCACAAATATTTCAGAATCAAAAAATGTCAGAAATCCAAAACACTTTTTGTCCTAAGTCTTATGCAGAAGAAATACTCAATCTGTGTGAACTATAGGCATCAAGCTGTACAGCAGATCTCTAGAACCTCCCCACCTTGCATAACTGAAACTGCACAGCCATGAACAACTTCTGATTCTCCCCACTCCCAGCTCCTGGCAACCAGCAGTCTCTTCTCATATTCACTCTGGAATCCACTTACATGAGGTCCCTAGAGTAGTCGAACCCATGGAATCAGAGAGTAGAATGTCCAATGAAAGAAAATATTTGAAAAACTTCACTCCAAATTTGTCTCATGTCCATCAAACACACATGGCCCATGAGGACCAGATTTCCAGCAGTTCATTCCCACCCTTTCCACCAGTCAGTCCTGCACTTGCAAATGTCCACATGTATTTCTGGAAAGATCCACATGGTCCTCACCTGCCCTCTGCAGAACGACAGGAAACTTAAAGAACCCAGGACAGGGAACATGGTTCTGCTCCAAAGCCACCAGCTCTTGCCTGTCCCCTTCACTCTTTCTAGATCATTCCTTGCACTCTGCTCTATCTTTAGAGTCACTAGTTCAAGTAACTCATCATGAAACACCTGCAAAAAACTGCCCCACATTGTGCCTCCACTGCCTGATGACTGAACTGACCTCCAGGCTTGACTCTGGTCTCCCCTGTGTTATTTCTGCTGAAACATCCAGTCCCAGGCCAGGCTGCTCAGTATCTTCAGGGTTTCAGGACAATGGGAAGTCCCATTATTACTCATCTCTAAAATGTCCTTGGAAATGGAAGCTGCAGAGAAATCACATCTAGGGGGGAAAAGTAGGATGGAATTTGGAAAGGGCCCAGAAGTTGCACATTCCAGGTAAGGAACCCAAGGTGAGCCAGCCAGTCAACTGATGAAGGAGGGACTGGGAGGGGTACCAGGGGCTGTGACTCCCACTGACGTGTCTTTCCATGACCCAACACTGCTTCTCAACTGACACTTGAGAAAGTCTGTGATTCCCTAAGACAGAGCAGGCTACCTCACAGTCTTTGAGCCCTTAGATAATCATGGATCTGTCTTGTGACACACGCACCAGCTATTGGCTTTCAAGGACTTGGGTGGGCTGAGAGGTGGGAGATGCCAACTCTGATTGAAGGATGCCTGTGGAGGAATCAAAGGTGCCACACAGGACAATCTTCTCTCTGTTATCCATACAGCGAAGCCACCCAAGCCCTACATCACCATCAATAACTTAAACCCCAGGGAGAATAAGGATGTCTTAGCCTTCACCTGTGAACCTCAGAGTGAGAACTACACCTACAGGTGGTGGCTAAGTGGTCAAAGCCTCCCGGTCAGTCCCAGGGTAAAGCGACCCATTGAAAACAGCATCCTCATTCTACCCAGTGTCACGAGAAATGAAACAGGACCCTATCGATGTGAAATACGGGACCGATATGGTGGCTTTCACAGTGACCCAATCACCGTGAATGTCCTCTGGGAGTATCTTTTGTTCCTCTGTGGGCCAGGACACAAGCTTAAATCCAAACGACCAGAAGCCAGGCCTCTCAGTCTCCCACCGGTCCAAGTATAGACAATTTTGCTTCTGGACATCCGAGCTGGCCATGACTCCCTGCCCTGGGAAAACCTGGGTAGTCACAGCCTTAACCAAGAATATAAGGGGAGGGGATGCTCTTGTCATGGGAGACTTGGGGCCCATAGCTTGCGATGGGAGAAACAGGTGAATACCTCAGGCTTCAGCTCAGTGAATATAGAAGGGGTTTGGCTGGGACTTGAGGGTGTGTCTTGGCTCAGAGGGTCACTGTGTCCCTTTAAGAGACCAGGAACATCCCCTTCCCTCGGATGACATCACCTGTGGCTTTATTCTCTTTGCTCCAGATGGTCCAGACATCCCCAGCATTCATCCTTTACTCGACCATTACCATATAGGAGAACACCTCTACTTGTCCTGCTTTGCGGACTCTAACCCACCGGCGGAGTATTCTTGGACAATTAATGGGAAGTTTCAGCAATCAGGAGAGAATCTCTTTATCCGCAAAGTTACTATAAAGCATAGCGGGCTCTATGTTTGCTCTGTTCGTAACTCAGCCACTGGCGGGAGAAACTCCATATCCATAAGAGTCAAAGTCACTGGTAAGTGGATCCCAGCATCCTTGGCAATAGGGTTTTAGGTGGAGTCTATCTGGCTTTCAGAGAAGAGTCAGGAAAACATTTTTATTCCCGGCCTGTGTCCCATGGGCACAAGCAAATCCGAAATTCTCCTCCTGAACCCTCCCAATTTGTCTCTACAGACTCTTCTCCTTGTTTTTCTGTTTCCTCATGGCTGACCTTGTGTCTGGCCTGAGAAAGGTAGGGAGGGGGCTTTATCAGCCCTGAGCCCTATGTGGTAGAAGAGGCTTCACAGAGGGACAAGAAGGAGAGTCCTCAAGATCAAGTTGCTTCTCGCTGTCACCAACACATCCCCTTCTGCCACGTCTTTGTTTGCTTGTACCTATTCCATGAGCTACAAGGAACATCTGAGGCATTGAAACAAGCTCACGCTTTTCCCACAAATAAGAGGAGGAAGCCCCTTGGGTGAGGGACGAGCAGCTCAGACTCTGCTCCGGGCTCCTCTGGTGACTGGCCCTGCCTGACTCCACCTGGGGAGGGACCAGCATGTGTGCAGAAAGAGCCCTGGTGGCCTGTCCTGAATTTGGCTAAATCGAGCTGCCAGTTGAAGACAAGCCTCCCCCGGGCCAGGCTGCAGGGAAATAAGAAGAGAGGGAGCCTCAGGGCAGACTCCTGAGCTGCGTCCTGGCTCTGAAGTCACCGGCTGTATGAGGCTGTGGGCACAGCACGTGGGACACAGTACGGAGGACAGTGACTGATGCAGAGCTAGAGAAATAGGGAGATTCACCCCTGGTGCTCTGCATGGCAGGAAGGGGGCAATGCCAAAAAGTGTATAATTATAGAGAGGGTAAGACTACCAGACACTTTATATATATCTAATATAAGACTAACCATTAACTATTTCTAAGTGTGCAATTTAGTGTTGTGTAACCATCACACTATCCATTTCCAGAACTTTTTCCTCTTACCATATTAAACCTCTGTACCCAATAAACAGTATCTCTCACTCCTTCTCCACCTAACCCTTAGCACCCACCATTCTACTTTCCGTCTCTATGTAGCTGACTATTCTAACTATCGTTTATAAATGGAATTTTATAATAATTATCCTTTTGTGTCTGGCTAATTTCAGTTAGCATAATATCTTCAAGGTTCATCCATTTTGAAGGATGTGTTGGAATTTTATTCCTTGTTAAGGTTGAATAACATTTCAATGTATAGATACACCTCATTTGCCTATCCACATATCTTTCAATGGACTTTTCGGTTGTTTCCATTTTTTGGCTATTGTGAGTAATGCTTCTCTGAACATCAGCGTACAAATATTTGTTCAAATTTCTTTCAATTCTATGGGGAGTATGTCCAGAAGTGGAATTGCTGGATCAAATGATAATTTATTGTTTAATTTTTTGACAAACAGAGACACCACTTTTTCCAGTGGCTATAACATTTCCCATTCCCATCAGCAATGCACTAGAGCTCCAATTTTTCCATCTACTTGAAAACACCTGTTGTTTTGTGTTGCTGTAGTTGTTGTTTATCAAAGCCATCCTAAAGTGTGTGAGGTGGTATAACACTGTGGTTTTGATTTGCATATCTCTAAGTATTCATGATCCTGAGGAACTTTGCGTGGGCTTATTGGATATTTTGTATATCTTCCTTGGAGAAAACTCTATTTTAATCCTTTGTTCATTTTTTAATTGGGTTTTTGGAGGTTTGCTGTTGTTGACTTGTAGACTTTCATGTATTGTGGAAATTAATTTCTTATCACACATATAATTTGCAAATATTTTTATCATTGCATGGGTTGCCTTTTTACTTTCTTGATAATTTTCTTCGATATATAAAAGGTTTTGATTTTTATGAAGTCCAATTTATCCATTTTGTTGTTACAACCAAGAAATCATTGTGAAATCCAGTATCATGAAGCTTTTCTTCTAAGAGTTGTATGGCTTTTGCTCTTACATTTAGATCTTTGATCTATTGTGGGTTAATTTTTTACATGGTGTTAGGTAAAGGTTCCACTCTTCTTGCCCTTGGATATCCAGCTTTCCCAATATGATTTGCTGAGAACACTGTCCCTTCCCCATTGAATGATCTTGGCACACTCGATGAAAATCATTTGGCCATATATGCAAGCATTTCTTTTTGGGCTATTATATTTCATTAATTTCTATGTCCTCCTTTATTCCAGTACCAGACTGTATTGATTACTGGGGCTTTGTAGCAAATGCTGAAATCAGGAAGTGTGAGTCCTCCAGCTTCATTCTTTCTCTTCAAAGCTGTGTGTCTATTTAGAGTCATGAGATTCAATATAAATTTTAGGACAGATTTTTCTTTTTCTGCAAAAATGTCACTGAGATTCTGATAGGAATTGTATTGAATCTGCAGCTCACTTTGGGTAGCACTGTCCTCCTAACAATATTGAGTCTTCCAATTCATGAAAACAAAATGTCTTTCAATTTATTGATGTCGTCTTTCATTTCTTTCAGCAATATTTTGTAGATTCCAGGTATAATCATTTCACCTCTTTGGTTAAACTTATTCCTAAATATTTTATTCTTTTTGATGTTAATGTAAATTGAAATTTTTTTCTTAATTTCCTTTCAGATTGTTCATGGTTAGTGTATTGAAATACAACTGATGTTTGAATGTTGATTATGTATTGTGTAACATTACTGAATTTATTTATTAATTCTAATAGGTTTGTTCCATCTTTAGGATTTTCTACATATAAGTTCAAGTTATCTGTCAACAGAAATAATTTTACTTCTTCCTTCCAATTTGAATGTCTTTTTTTAAATTTTTGCCTAACTTTTCTGACTAGACCTTTCAATACTATGTTCAATAAAAGTGTCAAAAGCAGGCATCCTTGTCATGTTCCTGCTCATACAGGGAAAGCTTTCAGTCTTTCTCCGTTGAGTATGATGTTAGCATTGGGTTTTTCACATATTGCCTTTATATTGAGTTGGTTTCCTTCCATTCTTAGAATGTTTTTATTATGAAAAAATATTGAATTTCATCAAATGCTTTTATTGATTCAATCTTATTACTGATTATAGTTGTATTCATATTTTGTTTGTTTCTAAGAGTTTGTCTACTTCATCTACTTTATCCAATTTATTGGCATAAAATTATAGTACTTTCATAATCATTATTTTATTAGAAATGGTAGTAATTTCTCCATTTCTCTTTTTTTTTTTTTTTTTTTTGAAGAGAGAGAGACAGGCTCTCACTCTGTAGGCCAGCCCAGGATGGAATACAGTGGTGTGATTATGGCTCACTGCAGCCTCAACTTCCTGGGCTCAGGCAATTCTCCTTCTTCAACCTCCCAAGATGCTAGAACTACAGGTGCATGCCACCATGCCCAGCTAATTCGTTTTTTATTTTTTTGTAGAGACAGGGTCTCCCCAAGTTACCTATGCTGGTCCAAACACCTGGTCTCAAGAAATCCTTCTGCTGTGACCTCCCAAAGTGCTAGGGTTAAAACATGACCCACCATGCTCAGAGTCCATTTTCATTTCTGATTTTAGTAATTTTAAACTTTTCTCTTTTTTCTTAGGCAATCTAGTTAATGGTTGTCAATTTTGTTGATTTTATTTTGAAGAATCAAACTTCTGGTTTCATTAATTTCCTCTATTCTTTTTCCATTCTCTATTTTATGTATATCCACTCTAATCCTTATTATTTCCCTCATTCACTGTGCTTGGGATTAGTTTCTTCTTATTTCATATCCTGAAGTATTAAAGTAGGTTCTTGACCTGAGATCTTTCTTCTTTTTTAATGTGAGAGTTTACAGTTATACATTTCTTGCACAAGACTCAGCTTCTCTGAAACTCTGATTCCTCCCCTGAAAATTGCAATGAGAGTGCTTTCTTCATACCATTGTTTTAAAGGTTTAATGCAGTCAATGAAATAAGATGCCACACACAGAGGATCCAATGTCAGCTGCTATATTACTACCATCATCATTAGCCTTGAGGTCAAATAGTCCTAGAATCAAATCTCAGATCCACCTGTCACTAGCCATATGACACCTGGAAAGTTTTTACACCACTCTAAGCTTCTGTCTTCTCATCGGCAAAATGGAAATAATGTCTACCTGACAGGGTTATTGTGTGGATTAAATGAGATACAGGTAAAGTATTTAGCAAATGGCCTGGCACATAGGAAATGCCCCTCAACTGTACCTACCTTTTTCCATATGTATATGGAAAAAGAGGTAACACAGAAAACACTAGGACATGGTTACTGACTGCTTGTGGGAGAGAAAGATAAAAAAGCTAAGTGCAAAGAATCAAGCCTGGTATGTTAGTTTTTACCAACTGGGACGCATCCAAGATGGGATTAGACATACAAGATAATTGATCAGGGAAGACACCTGTGAGGGAATGTGGGGCAGGCATGAAGGTAGTATAGGAGAACCCACAGACCACTATGCAGAGCTGAATCCTGTGAAAAAGAAAGAGAAAGAAGTTTTAGGTACCAATGCAGTTCTAAGAGTTTTTGCAAGGCTGATGGGGAGTCCTCCAACCAGTCACCCATTAGAGTTAAAGAGAGCCTCAGAGAACTTGGCTTGCTTTCACACCCTTGCTGGGAGCCTGTGGGAAAGAAGCTTTCTGTGCAAAGGAGGTGGTGAATTTGAAATGCACTGACCTGGGCCTTCTGTCAATCAGGTCCTTGCCATGGAGACCGGGCAGGGTCTCACTGATGGCTGCCACAAGA
Source organism: Nomascus leucogenys (assembly GCF_006542625.1). Lineage (NCBI taxonomy): Eukaryota > Metazoa > Chordata > Mammalia > Primates > Hylobatidae > Nomascus > Nomascus leucogenys. The sequence continues at coordinate 85,905,866 of NC_044397.1, read as the reverse complement.
GACACTGAGAAAAAGATGCAACCATTAAAAGGTGCAAAGGTGGCAAGTTCTAATGACATAGAAAATAGCAATCAGCCTTTCTCATCTCTGAAAGCCTTCCAAAATATCTGAGTGCAGTAGAGAATTGACAAAGGACTGATCACCAACCTAGAAACATGGTGAGAGGGAAAAAAAACTGCAAGAATATCATCATCTCCCATCAATTTTCCAACAGAAATAATGTAGTCCTTGAAGAAACAATTCTAGAGTACTTCATGTTACATGCTTGTTCCTGAGGCTCCCCCATGTAAAATAACATCACCTTCATTCCTTCTTTTCTTTTCTTTTCTTTCCATGACAGCTCATTCAAGAGCAGGACTTCTTCCTGGCCTTAATCAATATTAGCAGCCGTGATGTCATTTCTGTATTTCAGGAAGACTGGCAGGTATGATGGCCTTTTCTATTATCCTGGTTCCTGCAGGGCTCACTGCCATGCTTGGGAGAGGGAAAAGACTTATTTGTATCTGGGACTGGATCTCCTCCTTCCTCCACTAAACTCCTGCTTCTCAGCACTAATTCCTGCAGTTCCCTTTCTCCCTGGCCTTTATGCTTCCTGTACCCTACTGTCTTTTAGACATAATTATCTCCAGCCTCTGCTCATTTGTTTCTCAGATTCAAATGAGAAACACAATTTCACATGGTGGAAACCTCTTCATTATTTTTAACATCTCTCAATAGTGTAATTCTCTCCATTCCCATAAAGCTCAACCACTTCTCAAAGTATTGCTTGATTTCTTTTCTCCAGACTTTGAAACCTTCCTTGCATATGACTGCCTCATTACCTTTCTAAAATCTAGTTAATTCACTTAATCAAGAATCTCCAGGGGTCTACTCTAGCCTATTTGATAAGTTCACATTTCTTCTGTTTACTAAGCCTTCTCACTTCCTTTACCTCTACTTCCTAGTATAATTAATCCATGCTAATTAGAACTGTCTTCCTACACATCCCTGCCCCTTCACCCATATAGACATAAAATTCTTAGTTCCAATGCTATGTCTAAAAACAGAGTGAAATCCCCTTCACCATCTGCACTGCAGACTTAACCACACACTTCATCAAAAGCAACATCTGACCTCGTGGAGAACAAAGACTTTAGGATTAACATGTGAACCTGAGACTCAGAACACAACCTACGTGTGGTTGAGATCTTTTCCGGATGACCAGTTCATGTGTTTAAAAAACATACAGAAAGGAAGAAGGCAAGGTCCCTACCCCAGGAGACATAAAGCCTAAGACAGGAAATGAGACCTGAAAATATTCATGATACCAAAATAGAAAAAATTGAACGCCACAAGAAATCAGAGAAATCTGATGGGAAATAGAGCTACACATTGGAATCACTGGAAAACCTTTTTAAAAGTGATGCTCAAGCCCCACCCATTAGTTCCAGTTTAAAGGTCTGGAGAGGGACCCAGGCATTGGTAGTTTTTAAATCTTCCCTGACACTGCTAACATGTAGCAAGTACAGAGAACTCTTGTTGTAATAGGTAGAACTTAAAACTAAATCAATGATTTTCAGCTAGAAGTACTGGAATTACCTAATGAATTTTTCAACATATATAAGACTATACTTTTTGGCCCTATTGATGAATGGGCTACACCAAGAACTCAGTAATCCAATTGAGAAAGAGAAGCTGAATGGAAAAGCCACCTTATTTGATATGTTAAATTATATAGAAAGCATTTTCAAATAAGTGATAAGTGATGCTAAACCTTCTCTAAATAATATTTATGGGAATGTTAATATGAGTGTTCTAGGTTGGGCGCGATGGCTCACGCCTGTAATCCCAGCACTTTGGGGGGCCGAGGTGGGTGGATCACAAGGTCAGGAGATCGAGACCATCCTGGCTAACACGGTGAAACCCCATCTCTACTAAAAATGCAAAAACAAAATTAGCCAGGTGTGGTGGCAGGCACCTGTAGTCCCAGGTACTCAGGAGGCTGAGGCAGGAGAATGGCATGAACCCGGGAGGCGGAGCTTACAGTGAACTAAGATCGCCCCACTGCACTCCAGCCTGGGTGACAGGGTGAGACTCCATCTCAAAAAAAAATTGTTTGAATGAGTATTTTAAATATTATATGAAAATTCTGGAAATCAAATATGTTATCATAGTGTCATATGCCACAGAAGTAACTAGATTTCTATGTGAGCTGTGTCTTTACCATAATAAATTCTCATTAGATTTATAACCATGGTCATTTTAAAACTTTGTCCTTCCCAGACAGTTGCTTTGATTCTTCCTCAAAGTATTTAAAATCAGCTACAGTCAAAAATTGCTTTTTCTTCAAGGAGATTTATGCAAAAGACTCTGACAAGGACTCTTGAATACAAGTTTCTGATAACTTCAAGATCATACCACTGGACTAAGAACGTTCAAAATTTTAATGAACAGGCTGATACCTTCATGAAATTCAAGACGAAGAAGAAAAAGCTCAATTTTATTGGACGAAATAATCAAAAGAATAATGTTTTCATAATTTTCTATTTGAAAATGTGCTGATTCTTTGAATGCTTTATTCTCCAGATTTATGAACTTCTTTCTTGAGCAATTGGTAAAGCATACTTTTGTAAACAAAAATCGAAACACTTGCTTTTGCTCTGAGTGCCCCAGAATTGGGAAACTATTCATGAGTATTCACAGGTTTATGGTAATAAAGTTATTTGCACAAGTTCAGTAAGAATCTGCTCTCTTTATAACAGGACACATTTGAAAACATTGGTTATATTACCAAGGCTTTGACTGGGATGTTATATTTGAGAATATACATAGAATAAACCCATAGGGAATGCAGTCAAAGTCTGAAGTTGGCCTTGCTTTGGCTTCCTAGTCTCAAGAGGTTTTTGGAAGTTTAATCTGAGATTCTTATTAAAAACTTCTAGCAAAGCGAAGTTTTAAAAGAGCCTCTATGGCCCATTGCTACTCTTGCCGAACTTAGGTAAAAAATCTGGGTAAGTTCGGCGAGACTCACCCTATTTTGCAAACAAATTCATCCTACTGGAATTGTCTTTGGTAAATATAGAGACTCCTATAGAGAGAAAAACTATGTTGAAAAGAAAAACTGTAGTACACCTGTTACCAGATTGAACCACTGTTCATTATCTTTGAGTATTTATAATCCACTGGTAGACTGGACTGGACCCTGAATTCTTTTAGTTCTTCCAATTCAATTTTCTCCAGTGAAAACATTAAGAACAAGAGCGGATCTGTTCCTCAACCCATGTAAGCTGGAGGTGGACAACTCTATGTAAATTTCATGGGAAAACCCTCGTATCTGAGGTGTGGGCCGCGAAGGGCTCATCAAATGTTCAAAAACGTAACTTAGAGACACTCAAACTGTAAACCACGACAACAAGTTGATGACTTTACACTGTGGACAGCTTTTCTCAAGATGTCAGAACAAGACTATCAATCATGATGAGACTCTTACCTCTCTTAATTTGTCCTTGCTTATGCCTGTCTCCTTTGCTTCCCAGAATAATGCTGTACTTAGGATTTCACAAGAAGTAGCTTCTGAGGCTAAGTTAACAGTGTCAGATATATCATGTCAACCACACTTTTATTTTTATAAGATGGAGTTTCCCTCTTGTTGCCCATGCTGGAGTGCAATGGCACAATCTTGGCTCACCGCAACCTCTGCCTCCTGGGTTCAAGTGATCCTCCTGCTTGAGCCTCCCGAGTAGCTGGGATTGCAGGCATGCACCACCACGCCCACTAATTTTGTATTTTCAGTAGAGACAGGGTTTCTCCGTGATGGTCAGGCTGGTCTCGAACTCCCAACCACAGGTGATCCACACGCCTCAGCCTCCCAAAGTGCTGGGATTACAGGTATGAGCCACCGCACCCGGCCCACACATTTTTACATAACAAGATATCCTTTAATCCACCCAATGGCTGACATTAGCTGCATCTGTAACACAAATTTTTCCTCAAATGTATGGATTTTTTTTAGGCTTCCACTTCTATACTTGCCTATTCTCACTCCCTGTTTTAATTTAACATAGACATGCAATGCTAGATAATTGAATTGCTCTCTACCAGCTGAACAGGGGGGAGCCTGTGCAGTTTCTGACATTTCTTGTTGCACATGGATAAATACAACGGGTATTATAGAGACTCGGTTGCAAAAATCAATAAATGTGCTGCCTGGTTAAAATGACTAGACTCTTCTGGCTTCTTCTTTGATCTATCCTATTGTAGTTGGTTTGCATCTTGCCTAAGGTGCATATTCCAAACTCTTGATATTTTCCTCCTGATAGTCATACTGGTAGTCTCCCTCGTGTGGTGCAATCCACAGATGTTTTTATTTGTGTGCAGCCATTCTTCAAATATCAAATGGTTTCTCTTGGGCTGGAATTACAAAATCTCAAAGAAATGTGTGATTTATGAGCCGGACGCGGTGGCTCACATCTGTAATCCCAGCACTTTGGGAGGCCAAGGCAGGCAGATCACAAGGTCAGGAGTTCGAGACCAGACTGCTCGATATGGTGAAACCCTGTCTCTACTAAAAATGCAAAAATTAGCCAGGCATGGTGGGGCGCACCTGTAGTCCTGTAGGGAGACCCCCTGAAACTATTGCTACAGAATAAAAGTTGCAATGCTCCTGATTATTGTAAATACAAAATTGCATGCAGGATTGTGTAAAGACAATGCCAGCTTGGGCTGCCAGAATGAGCCTACAGCGCATGATGTGCTTCTGTTATATGGATGGGAGATAGAATTATGAGTTTAGAACATAGATTACAAATGCAACGTGATTGGAATACTTCTGATTTTTTTATAACTCCGCTCCAGTATAATGAGTCTGTTCACAATTGGGAATCAGTAAAATGCCATTTACAAGGAAGTGAAGATAATTTAAGTTTAGACATAAGCAAGCTAAAAGAACAGATTTTTGAGGCCTCTCAAGCACACTTAACTGCTTTACCGAGTGCTAAAGTTTTAGAAGGTATCTCTCAGGGGTTATCTAATCTCAACCCCATTCACTGGTAAAATCTTTGGGAGGATCCACTATCATTAATTTTGGTCTGTATATAATTTGTGCTATTGGTTTATTGTTCATGTGTAAAATTGGAAAAAATATTCTTCAATCCAATCGTGATCAGTGCCAAGCTATGATTGTTATGGTTCATTTAAATCAGAGAAAATGGGGAGATGTAGGGAGACCCCCTGAAACTATTGCCACGGAATGAAAGATGAAATGCCCCTGATTATTGTAAATACAAAACTGCATGCAGGATTGTGTGAAGACAAATGCCAGGTTGGGCTGCCACAAGGAGCCAACAGCACGTGATGTGCTTCCCCCTGCAGAGAGCCTCGTAATCCGCCCGTCTCGGCCTCCCAAAGTGCTGGGATTACAGGTGTGAGCCCCGGCGCCTGGCCCGGATGTGGACATTTTTAAGAGGCCATTATTATGTCTCATACAGGTCACCTTCATAAACATCACTCACAACAAAAATGTTTTGCCTTCCTTCCATGTCTCACTTTTCTGTCTGCACAAACCACAGTGAAACACACTAGCTCTGCTATGAAGTGTCTGGATGACCCTGGGCCACTCATTTGACCTCCCTCAGCCTCTTTCCTCATCTGCAGTGTAAGGCTGACTCTTACTGCATCAGAAAATGACAGTGGAAGAGTAAATTAACATGTGTAAGACATTAGTCACAGAGTCTGGTTCCTGAAGACCCTTGGTAAACATTCCTTTCAGTCCTTTCCTTTCCCCTTCCCATTTTTCTTGCCCTCACCCATCTTCTCCTTCAACTCCTTTCTCTTCACTAACTTACTCAGTCTAACCTGCCAATTAAAGAAGCCACACTACCCATTCTCTCATGACTCTGCTGGAATGTTCTTGTGATGTGGTCTGCTATCCACTCAAGGCAATGGGTATTATTTGTATGGAGAGGTCTGTTTGCAACAAAAATCTTTTTATGTTCACACAAAATTTATACACAATTTCTCTTAACTTACACGTACCAATCTCAATTCTACCCTGTTATTTCATACATGTACTTCATTATTTTATTCTTCGGTCTTTCTCCTTACACCTTAAAAATTAGGATAGTACAAAAACAAAAATAATGGCCTTGGCCAGAAGAGGGGATTCCTTTAGCAAGATGAATGCTTTCCTTTTTCAAGATGAATGAATGCTATGTGCAAGGCAGCCCTGAAGCCCATTTCTGGGTTTAGCTTACATCAAAGCCATTTGATTCTAGGACACATTCTTAGATTCCCAGGAGATAATGATTGCCACGGAAGCCACACCCACTCTGAGTATTCCTACTGTTGGGCAAAGGAATGTTTCCAGAATGTTGTGCATTCTGTTTACTCCTCCTAAATTCCTCCACTCCTGGAAGTTAAACTTCCCCACTAATCAGATTCATCTCCAGCTGGCCTGCCTGGACCCTGACCGGAAAATACCTCCCCACTCTGGATGGCCAGGGTGGCACCTTTGTCTATTCCCATGATTATAATAGCTCACACTGATGCAGCACTCACTATGCACCAATCACTATCCTAAGTGATTTCCAGGTAACTGCAGTCCTCACCAAATATCCTGAGTGTTATCCTCCCCATTTTTACAGGTTAAAAAAAAACTGAGGCAGAGAAGGATGTGCCCACTGTCACCTAACTCCATAATTCAACCTCATCCTCCACTTCATCTGGTAGGAGGATACTCTAAGATGTACAAGGTCTCCTGAATGACATCCACCTTCAAAAATGATTTTTTCCCCATCTACTTTCAGGATATGACAAACAGCCATCTTTTTGTTTTCTGTCTCACCCTTCACTTATGCACCTGTTCCCTAAAACTACACTCACAACTACACAGCCCTGCATAAAAGTTAGCTTTTAGAAACCTCAATCTCTTTTGGAAAAAAGAAAGGCCAGCTTCCAAGTCTCACAAAAAGTCATCTTTATTCTATTGTCAACTATTTGCATGGCCATTCTCTGGCCACAAACGAGTGCACTAGAAACAGAAAGTGTAATGAGAAGAAAGTAGGAGGAGGGTGAGTTTCTAGATAGGCACACAGGGAAAAGATTCTGAATCCAGAAAAATTCATAAAATGCACCCAGGGTGTGTGGCTTTGAGCAATGACAGCCCCATCTGCCAGTTTCCATGGCTGTTGGCCTCCTACATCCTTCCTAACCTGCCCCTCCTGGTCTTGCTTTCTTAGACCAATACAAACAACCTGGGAGCTGGGGTCAGATCAGAGCACACAGCACTGAGTGGTAGGGATGGGAAAGACAGAAAAGGAAGACGAGTGTTTGACTGATGAAGACCTGACTCACCTGGGTACACATCACCTAGGCAGGCGATAGATTACTGAAGGGCTTTGCAGGACTCATGGTGGTTATCCAGAATGACTGACTGAGGCAAGGGTCTTGACCAATTGAGTTTCATTGAGCCAGAGCTTGACGGTGCACCCTGGGAAAACAGGAGTTGCAAAAAACCTCCGTGGCTTGTGTTTTCTCTGAAGAGGTTTCAGGAGGCTTAGTAGTTATACATTTGATTAAAGGGGAGAAGACAGGTAGGAAAAGATGGAGTGGGCAGAAAAACAATTGATCTAATCTTGTCTTTCTTCTGTGCCTCAGAAAATAAACTATCAGAATGAGAGTTAAAATACTTCAGCTTTAGGAGCTAGATTTTGATTGCTCACTTAAAGTTACAATTGGCATGTCTTTCTTTTACAAAGAAATATACATCTATACATCTTGAAAGATTTTGAAGCCAAGAAAAAACAATTTGTTCAGGCAATCATCTGGAGATGCCTGAGATCTTTGGCTTTCCTGTTTACCCCGTTCTTTTTCTTTTCTTTTTTTTTTTTCTTTTAGAGATACAACCTTGCTCTGTCACACAGACTGGAGTGTACTTACCACAGCCTTGAACTCCTAGCCTGCAGCGGTCCTCCCACCTTAGCCTCCCAAGTATCTGAGACTATAGGCATGCACCACTGCACCTGGCTAATTTGATTTATTTTATGATTTATAGAGACGTGATCTCCCTTTGTTGCTCAGGCTGGTCTTAAACTCCTGGTTTCAAGTGATGCTCCTGCCTTGGGCTCTCAAAGTGCTAGAATTACAGGCCTATGCCAGCACACCTGGCCCCCCGATTCTTCAAAAGCTTTCAGAGAAAGCATTGTAGAAGACATGACTTTGCGACTCTATGTTTCATCTGATCCTACATCACTAGGATGTAGTGATTCTTAAGAAGTCATGTCCCATGGAAAAGGGGATAAAGACAAATCAGAAAAGGGCAAAGGGAAGTCACAGCAACAAAGGGACAGTATAATCCTGGAACCTTATTAAAGTCACACAACTGCTCCTTCAATTAGAGCAATTTGTTTGGTAAACAATGCTCTAACGCTTTCAGTTGTATGTTGGCTCACCTGTAATGTCTGGAGCAGTCTATAGACTAGGCTTTCTAGAGTTTCTGAAGCACCTTCCAGTTGCAGTGGTAATCTGACACATTTCTCTGAATTGCAGTCTGAATCCAGTGTTCATGGGTACATTTTGTGTAGTCCACACATCAGCAGGCAAAAAGGTTGTTTGTATATGAGTTGCTATGATTTCTCCAAAAGTTTACATAAGTCATCTAGTTTCAGCTTGCAAGGGTTAATCTATCCATCTGACAAAAGGCTAATATCCAGAATCTACAAGAAACTTAGACAAATTTACAAGAAAAAAACAAACGATCCCATCAAAAAGTGTGCAAAGTACATGAACAGACACTTCTCAAAATAAGACATTTATGTGACCAACAAACATATGAAAAAAAGCCCATTATCACTGGTCATTAGAGACATGCAAATCAAAACCACAATGAGATACCATCTCATGCCAGTTAGAATGGCGATCATTAAAAGGTCAGGAAACAACAGATGCTGGAGAGGATGTGGAGAAATAGGAATGCTTTTACACTGTTGGTGGGATTGTAAATTAGTTCAACCATTGTGGAAGACAGTGTGGCGATTCCTTAAGGATCTAGAAAAAGAAATACCATTTGATCCAGTAATCTCATTACTGGGTATATACCCAAAGGATTATAGATTATTCTACTATAAAGACACACGCACACATATGTTTATTGTGGCAATAGGAAAGATTTGGAACCAACCCAAATACCTATCAATGATACATTGGATAAAGAAAATGTGGTACATGTACACCATGGAATTCGATGCAGCCATAAAAAAGGATGAGTTCATGTCCTTCAAAGGGACATGGATGAAACTGGAAACCGCCATTCTCAGCAAACTAACACAGTAACAGAAAACCAAACACTGCATGTTCTAACTCATAAGTGGGAGTTGAACAATGACAACACATGGACACATGGAGGGGAATATCACACACTGGGGCCTGTTGAGGGGTGGGGGACTAGGGGAGGGAAGGCATTAGGAGAAATATCTAATGTAGATGATGGGTTAATGGGTGAAGCAAAACACCATGGCACGTGTATACCTATGTAACAAACCTGCAGGTTCTGCACATGTATCCCAGAACTTAAAAGTGTAATAAAAAAATAAATATCGTAAAAATTTAAAAAGCACAGTTTTACTTTATAATATACCAAAATGGAAGAAAAATGGAAGAAAATTCTCAAACCATTATTTTGAAATTTGTAGCCAAGAAAACATTTAGGATTCAGTATAAATTGTAGGTAAATAAAAAAATTCAAAAAAAATGAACAGATCTAAAATTTAATAACTGTTGTTCTGTTGCTTTCTTCTGAAAAATAATTTTCCCCCTCCTGTCTCCCATTTTTATGAAATGGAAATCATATGGGACCAATGTATTTCCAAAATAAGTTTTAGTCTTATACCTGGATTGTTTACATAAAGTGCAGTAAGAATGTAGATTCAAGGCCTCTATGAATACATATATTTTATATATACATATATATATAAGAATATATATATATTCTATCATGTAGAATGGCACTAAAGTATATTAATGGCAGCAAATCTGTAGAAGTCTGCAGCAGCCTCAATTCTTGCTTCTTCAGAAGAAAGAATTCAACTAAGAGTCATAAGACAGAAGAAAAGACTGAGGCAAGTTTTAGAGCAACAGTGAAAGTTTATTTAAAAGCTTCAGAGCAGAAATTAAAGAAAGTAAAGTACACTTGAAACAGGGCTGAACAGGCGATGAGATTTCAAGTGTGTGGTTTGACTTTTGACTTAGGCTTTTCTATGTTGGCATAATTCTGGGGTCTGCATTTCTTCTCCCCTGATTCTTCCCTTAAAGTGGGCTGTCTGCATGTGCAGTGGCCCACCAGCACTTAAGAAGGGAGCCTGTGTAGTGTGTTTCCTGGAGTACAGTTGGAAAACAGAGACCAAAATAAAAGCTATGTATGCAAATAAAATTGGTCTCCTTATAAAATCCTGTTATCATTTTTGTGTTACCTTGGCATCTATTTTTAATCTTCCTTGAACACACCCAAATTCCTTCTCTCTCTCTCTCTCTCTCTCTCTCTGTGTGTGTGTGCTCTGAGATGTGAATATACTACCTACTTTCTCTAAAACTCACCAAGGGCTTCCTCAGATAAATGTTAACTTTTTCTATTTACAAAAACACAATTTAAATCCAACTTTTTTTTAATAGTGAGTGTTATGGGTTCCATGAATAAAGTCTTAAAATCAAAAATCTAAACTATTTCTGTCTCCCTCTATCTTTATGTGCACATGTATATGATCTATGTTGTATCACATATATGCGTATGTCCATACCTATGTTTATATATTGTTTGTACATGGTATCAAATTAATGCAAAAATAAATAAGCACTCATCAATTAAGTAAATTATCCCAAATGCTTTTAAACACATGTGATTTCAGCAATCTTAAATAAGGGAAGAACACCTCAAATGAGCATGCATACCTATCTGCAGCCTCCTTAAAAAAAAATTATCAGCCAAGAATTTTGTATCCAGCAAAACTAAAGTTCATAAATAAAGGAAAGATAACAGTCTTTTTCAGAAAAACAAATGCTGAGAGAATTTGTCACTACCAAGCCAGCACTAAAATGACAGCTAAAAGGAGCTCCAAATCTTGAAACAAATCCTGGAAACACATCAGAACAGAACCTCTTTAAGCATGAAACTCACAGGACCTTTAAAACAAAAATACAATAAATAAATATATAAAATCAAGGTATTCAGGCAACAAATAGCAGGATGAATGGAACAGTACCTCACATCTCAATACTAACATTGAATGTAAGTGGGCTATGTGCTCCACTTAAAAGATACAGAATTGCACAATTGATAATAATTCAGCAAGCAAGTATCTGCTGCCCTCAAGACACTCCCCTAACCATAAAGTGTCACATAAACTTAAGGTAAAAGGGTAGAAAAAGACACCCCATGCAAATGGCCACAAAGTAAGCAGGAGTACCTATTCTTATATCAAAAAAACTAACTTTAAAGCAACAGCAGTTAAAAAAGACAAAGAGGGACATTATATAATAAAAACAGGACTTGTCCAACAGGAAAATATCACAATCCTAAATATATATACACCTAACACTGGAGCTCCCAAATTTATATAGCTAATACTACTAGACCTAAGAAATGAGTTAGACAGTAACACAATAATAGTGAGGGACTTCAATACTCCACTGACAGCACTAGACAGGTCATCAAGACAGAAAGTCAAGAAAGAAACAATGGATTTAAACTATGCCCTCGAGCAAATAGACTTAAGAGATATTTACAGAATAGTCTATCCAACAACCACAGAATATACATTCTATTCATCAGCACATGGAACTTTCTTCAAGATAGGCCATATGATAGGCCACAAAACAAGTCTCAATAAATATAGGAATATTGAAATTATATGAAGTACTCTCTCAGACAACCGTAGAATAAAACTGGAAATCAACTCCGGAAGCAACCTTCAAAACCATGCAAACACATGGAAATTAAATAACTTGCTCCTGAATGATCATTGGGTCAAATATGAAATCAAGATGGAAATTTAAGAATTCTTTGAACTGAACAATAGTGACACATTCTATCAAAACATCTGGAATACAGCAGAGAGCATGCTAAAATCTCATAGCCGTAAATATCTACATCCAAAAGACTGAAAGCACAAACAGGCAATCTAAGGTCACGTTTCTAGAAACTCAAGGAAAAAGAACACACCAAACCCAAACCCAGAAGAAAGAAAATAACCAAGATCAGAGCAGAATTACATGAAACTGAAACAAAATAATACAAAATAAAAATAATATGTAAAGCTCGTTTTGCGGAAAAATAAATAAAATTGACAGACCACTGGCAAGATTAACCAAGAAAAAAAGAGAGAAGGCCAAATAAGATCAATTAGAAATGAAATGGGAGCTATTACAACAAACACCACAGAAATACAAAAGATCATTCAAAGGTACTATGAACACGTTTATGTGCCTAAACTAGAAAACCTAGAGGGGATGAATAAATTCCTGGAAATATAAAACTCTCCTAGATTAAATCAGAAAAATTAGAACCCTGAACAGACCAACAAAAACCAGCAAGAATGAAAAGATAATTTAAAAATTAACAATAAAACAAATTCCAGGACCAGACAGATTCACAGCTGAATTCTACCAGACATTCAAAGAGGAGTTGATACCAATTTAATTGACACTATTCCACAAGCAAGAAAGAGAGGAAATTCTCCCTAAATCATACTATGAAGCCAGTTTCACCCTAATACCAAAACCAGGAAAGGACATAACAAAGAAAACTATAGACAAATATAACTGATGCACACAGAGGCAGAAATTCTTAACAAAATACTAGCTAACTGAATCCAACAGCACATCAAAAACATAATCCACGATGATCAAGTAGGTTTCATATTAGGGATGCGGGAATGGTTCCACATACACAAGTCAATAAATGTGGTACACCACATAAACAGAATTTTAAAATCTCATGATCCTCTCAATAGACACTGAAAACGCACTTGACAACATCAAGCATTGTTTTATGATTAAAACTCTTAGCAAAATTGGCACACAAAGCCACAACCAACACAATACTGAATGAGAAAAATTCGGAAGCATTCACTCTGAGCAGGGGAAGAAGACAAGGATGCCCGCTCAAATTAGCAAACAAACAATCCCATCAAAAAGTGGGCTAAGAACGTGAATATACAATTCTCAAAAAAAGATATACAAACGGCTAACAAACATATGAAAAAATGCTCAATATCACTAATGATCGGGGAAATGCAAATCAAAACCACAATGTGATACCACCTTACTCCCGTAAGAATGTTCATAATCAAAAAATGAATGAATAATAGTTGTTGGCCAGACATGGTGGCTCACACCTGTAATCTCAACAATTTGGGAGGCCAAGGTAGGCGGATCACTTAAGGTCAGGGGTTTGACACCAGTATATACAACATGATGAAACCCTGTCTCTACTAAAAATACAAACAAATTACCTGGGTGAGGTGGCACATGTCTGTAATCCCAGCTACTCCAGAGGCTGAGGCAGACAAATGGCTTGAACCTGGGAGGCAGAAGTTACAGTAAGCCAAGCTCATGCCACTGCACTCCAGCCTGGGTGACAGAGCAACTCCATCCATCTCAAAAATAAATAAATAAATAAAAATAATAGATGTTGATGTGGAAATGGTGAAAAGAGAACACGTCTACACTGCTGGCGGGAATGTAAACTATAAATGAGTGGATAAAGAAATTGTGGTATATGTATGATTGAATACTACTCGGCCATAAAAGGAATGAATCAATGGCATTCGCAACAACCTTAAAGAAACTGGAGACTATTATTCTAAGAGAAGTAACTCACGAATGGAAAACAAAACACCGTATGTTCTCCCTCATAAGTGGGAATTAAACTACGAGGATGCAGAGGCATAAGAATGATACAATGACCTTGGGGAAAAGGGTGAGAAGGGGGTGAGGGATAAAAGACTACAAATTGAGTTCAGTTTATACTGCTCAGGTGATGGCACCAAAATCTCACAAATCACCCCTTGAGAACTTATGTGATTAAATGCCAAATCCCCAAAAACCTATGGAAATAAAAGATTTAAAAATAAAATAAAATAAAAAATTTAAAAACATAGTTCCTAAAAAATGATGCTTCTAAAATGTAAAAAAAAAAAAGTCCCTGGAAGGTCATATAGCAGAAACTATATTATGTTGCCTCTTAATGTGTATACTTGAGCCCACTTGTTCAACTTCTGAGAACTTATCGGGAAGCTGCTGATCACCTGTTTCAGGTGTTTTCTATGGATTGTGAGACTATATCTCCCTGGCACTACCTGCAACCAATTATTACTTTAGAGAGACAGTTAACAACCACCTGACTTGACTTGAGGATCACTAGACATTTCTAGTGTGTGGGGGTGGAAGGATCTCTCCTGCCCCGCTCATGTCTGACCAGCTACCTACTGTAACACTTTCAGATTTTTTTTTTTTATGGGGTCTGTCACCCAGGCTGGAGTGCAATGGCATGATCTCGGCTCACTGCAACATCCGCCTCCCGGGTTCACACCATTCCCCTGCCTCAGCCTCTCGAGTAGCTAGGACTACAGGCGCCCGCCACGATGCCTGGCTAATTTTTTGTAATTTTACTAGAGGTGGGGTTTCACCATGTTAGCCACGATGGTCCTGATCCTCTGACCTCGTGATCCACCTGCCTCGGCCTCCTAAAGTGCTGGGATTACAGGCATGAGCCACCGTGCCTGGACTCAGATTTCTTATTATCAGATTTTAGGTAGGACAAACAGCTGGTATTTCTGGCTTTTGATTTTTTTTTAAACCAAAAGTATCCTCCCAAATGAAACTAATAAGCCTTAACCAAGATTATGGCTTAGCCAAGGATGTATGAGGCATCTCCAAAGAAGTGAAGGAGCATACTGGGTGCAGCACACCAACATGGCACATGTATACATCTGTAACTAACCTGCACGTTGTGCACACGTACCCTAAAACTTAAAGTATGATAAAATATAAATTAAAAAATAAGCTTCAAAAAGAGAAAAAAACCTCAAAAATCATGCAAATATCAAAACAAATAAGGCTGGTTCCCTGACCCAAAATTAAATCCAGGCTGCAGCAGTAAAAGCATAAAATTTTAACTATTCCATGACAAGGTAAAGTGGCCTTTATATTTATTTTCTTAGACTATCTAAGTCAAGCAGTTTGAGCTTACAAAACAAAATAACTTTGTTTTAGGTGGATTTTTGCTCTGTAATTTAGTCAAAAGAAATGTTAAGGCTAGCCATAACACTATCAGGTGTCTTTCTTTGAAATTCAATCCTCTGATCAACTGTTTGGAATAAGAGATCTCTAAAATATTTTTTAAATTAGAAGTCCCTATCCCAGTTTAAAGAATCCATCTTCTGGCCATGGACAATTAGAATTTCCAGTCGTGTATTCATTCTAAGTGACTCAATCCAACAGCCTCTTCAGTGAAAAATCAATCCCAATGATCTTTTCCCCCACCCTAAAATAAAATAGCTACTCTCAGGAATAGGCTTAGGAAAGCAAAAGACTCTTCTTGCCACAGCCCTATCCAAGCAACAAGACTAGGGATGACAAAAGTCCCTGATGGATGGGACTTCTTTTTTTTTTTTGAGATGGAATCTCCCTCTGTCCTCCAGGCTGGAGTGCAGCGACCCGATCTCGGCTCACTGCAAGCTCCGCCTCCCAGATTCATGCCATTCTCCTTCCTCAGCCTCCCGAGTAGCTGGGACTACAGGCACCTGCTACCATGCCCAGCTAATTTTTTGTATTTTTAGTAGAGACGGGGTTTCACCATGTTCGCCAGGATGGTCTCGATCTCCTGACCTTGTGATCTGCCTGCTTCGGCCTCCCAAAGTGCTGGGATTACAGGCGTGAGCCACTGCGCCCAGCCTGGATGGGAGTTCTTATGACAAGCCCTCCTGGGAGCTTAACACATTTGGAAAACAAAACAAAATTAAAAACCTCAGGTTCTCAGCCATGTTACAGCTGGTCACCTAATGTGACTCAAAAATGACTCCTCCCCTGATGGTGGAGACCAAGAGTGAGTGCTCTGACTTGGTCACAAATCAAGCCCTCAAGGACATATGACAATATGAGAGAACACTTTATCCAGTACCTCCCTTTATGAACAACACAGAATGAAAGAGATAAAGGAAAAGACTACTTCTGGGAGGAAATGGATTAAACAATCAAAATATTCATACCCCAACATTACTAAAAAGTACACCAGAATTACTACACCAAGACTAGTCCAACACAAATCTTCTCCCATTAATCAAAATTTGGTGGAGGAAACAGTGATTTTTACCATCCAATTGGAAAGAGCACACAGAGAGAAAACAGGAAACTTGAGACTAATACATTTTTACCCTTTAGCTGGCTGATTACTTTTATGCATTTCTGCATGTCCAAAATGAGGTTATGGAGGTAAATCAGGTTTCAGTGGTAATACAGGTCATGGGAGAAAGAAAGGAAGTTCAGTTAGCAAAGCTGTTCTTGTGTCAGTGAAACCTTGCAGGTAGCAGCCCTCAGAGAAAATCATTGCTAAATTTGTTTATCTTTAAGGTATCAGATTCAGTCCATTTTTCCCAGATCCAGATAAGGCAAGACATGCCTGCACTAATAATGATTCTCTATGACGTAGATTTTTTCCACAAAAGGCAACTGTGCACAGCCACTTCTATTTGCTGGCCCTCTGACAGACAGGTCAAAATTTGTCAAAGAAATATATTGTGGGTTAAAATATTTGTATTTTCGTCAACAAACAGGTATTTCTAGAGGTGGATTTGGATGTTCTGCAGTTACAGAATTTTAGTCAATTTAAAAGCCTGCTTCACCATAATTTAGAGCTCCTGTAAAATTTGGATTTGACCAAGTGAAAGGTGTTTTGGAAATTAGACAAGGTGAAAAGTTGGTCAAATCCAAAGGAAGAATGATAAAAAACAAAAACACAAAGAGCGATTGCACTATTTACATACTGCTGAACACTCTAAGCATAAGGAGAGCTTAGAATGAAGTAGTAATAAGCCTTATCCTGCAGCTACCAAATTCTAAAACAAAACCCAAAACCAGCTCCTTAGTTGAGCAGGGACCAAGCTGCAGTCTGCTCTCCATTGTCACAGGAGCAGGAAACTCACGTTCCTTTTAGGAAGTGAGCAAAGATCCATGAAGAGAGGAGTTCCATGAAAAAACAAAACTCAGATCTCAAACGAAAAATCGGAGAGAGCAGGGACCTCAAGAGAAAGTTGGTTCCAATTCTTAGAAAGTCACACGATTAGTCAGAACTAAAGCTCTATAGTTGGTAGTGAGCATAAACAAAAGAAGCACTGCAGGTCAAAGGTTCTAAACTCCATTAAGAGGACCCCTTCATAGTTGGCAAAATGTTAACCAAATTGAGTGCCTGATTCAAATGTCTGAATCAGTTGAGGTTTATGTCTGAATCAAATGAGGTTTATTGGACCAGAGCTTGGGGGCATACCCTGGAAAAACACAAGTTGTAGAAACCCTCTATGGCTTGTTGTATCTTTGAGGAGGTTTTCAGGAAGCCTGGCATTTATACATCTTCTGAAATGAGGGAAGACTGGTAGGAAGAGACAAGTAGGGGGAAGAATATTTGGTATCATCTTGTCTTTATTCTCTACATAGAAAGAAAAAGCATTATCAGTGTAAAATCTGACAGACTTTAGTTTTAGGAGCTAGACTTAGATTGCACACCTAAAGTTGCAATTGATGTGACCTTGTTTTATGAGAGAATATACATCTTAAGATGAAGATGAAAATGAAGACGAAAAAACCTGCTATGCACTGGGGACCTTTATGTTTGCACCTCATATAATGCTCACAATGACCCTTTAATCAGTTACTATTATCCTTCTATCCCAAAATATCAATGAATTTGTCCCTTATCTCAGAGCCCATTAAAGATGGAAACAGGACTCAGACTCACATATTTCTGAATCTAAAACTCATGCTTCCAGCAAAGAAATTATTGACAGAGTGAGCAGACAACCTAAGAAATGATAGAAAATATTTAGAAACTAAGCATTTGACAAAAGTCTGATATCCAGCATCTATACGAAACTTAAATAAATTTACAAGAAAAAAACCATTAAAAAGTGGGCAAAGGACATGCAGAGACACTTTTTAAAAGAAGATGTACATGTGGCCAACAGCACACGAAAAAGCTCAATATCACTGATCATTAGAAAAATACAAATCAAAACCACAACAAGACACCATCTCACACCAATCAGAATGGCTATTATCAAAAAATAAAAAGATAACATGCTGGCAAATTTGCAGAGAAAAGGGAATGCTTATACACTCTTGGTGGCAGTGTCAATCAGTTCAACCATTGTGGAAAGCAGTGTGAAAATTCCTCAAACAACTAAAAACAGAACTACCATTTGACCCTGCAATCTTATTGCTGGTTATATACCCAGAGGAATATTAATCATTCTACCATAAAGACACATGCACACAAATTTCCATTGCAGCACTATTTCCTATAGGAAAGACATGGAATCAACCTAAATGCCAATCAATGGAACCTGGATTTTTTTAATTTGGTACATATACACCATGGAATACTATGCATCCATAAAAAAAGAATGAGATCTTGTCTATTGCAGGAACATAAATGAAGCTAGAGGATAATATCCTTAGCAAACTAATGCAGGAACCAGAAAACTAAATATTGCATGTATAAGTGGGCACTAAATAATGAGAACACATGGACACGATGGGAACGACACACACCAGGACCTACTTGAGTGTGGAGGGTCAGGGTCGAAAGAAGAGGAGAAAAAATAATTACTGAGTATCAGGCTTAGTACCTAACTGATGAAATAATCTGTACATCAAACCCCCATGACATGGGTTTACCTATATAACAGACCTACACGTGTACCCCTGAAACTAAAATAAGCATGTTTAAAAAAAAAACCACAATGAATTTCAAACATTAACACTTTAATCTCTAATCCTTCTCCAACCAAAATTTTAAGATTTGTTTTAAAAAGAAAACTTTCAATGAGCAGAATAAATTGGCTTCTTTTTTCTATAATAATAATAAAATAAAACTCGTATTTCACCCCACACAATTGTACCTACCAGAATTCAAAGAAAGGAAAATTGGCTGCCACTAACAGAAATAACCATATAGACTTCAATGAAGAGACAGGGTCTGAAATGGGCCTTAGGACAAAAAACAATTAAGGAGGTTGAATGTCTGGGTCAGACCAGCAGACCCTGACCCAGTGACGGATGAACAAATATACTCAGACAAATATCCAGTGAAAGAGTGGGCTGGGTGGCCGAGCCACATACTGATACCGAGAAAGTTCCAGAAAAGAGTTAGCAGCAGTGGCCTCAATCAGCCAGCTAAGTTTGCATTTATTTAGTACAGATTAAATGACAAATGTATTGAGTAAACACAACTAGAGGGTAATTGACATTACCAACCTCCCGAGTAGACAGCAATCATGCACCTGCAGATAATCAAAGGTTGTTCTTAAGACCACCTGAATAAACTCCTCTACAATCCTATGTATCTACACCCTAAGCTTTTAAGAGAATTCAGCTGCCTTCAGGCAAATCTTTTACTGAAGCTATGCAAACCCCTCGGCTTTCCAAGAAGGTTTGTGACTATTTCCTATAACTATCTTTATAATTTTTCCTCTAAAATCTTTCCCACCACACTGACTGAAAGATCACATCTCCTCATTTTCTGTTTCTTGTATCAGGCTTTGTTGATTGAAGAGCACAGGTGTGTGCAGCAACAGGTCTGTCAGTTGAGACTGTCATTGCTCTTATTCCAGCTTTGCATCCTAGAATTAGCAAGTCACATAAGACAAACATAATCAACAACACTCTCTTCCAATCAAGCAGTGACCTGTAGTGTTACTTGGCATCTCGGTTCGCTGTATGTCATTACTGAGAAACCCCGCAGAGGGTATGTTAATCCTTTCCAGCCAAGCAGTGGCATCTTCTGAGGCTGGGAAGGGAGTGTCTGCCCAGGTGACAGGGCGAAAGAAAGGCAGATCTAAGATGTGAGCCCAATAGATTGTAGCAGGTACAGGTTGCAGACAAAGCGAGAGCATAAAAATGATCAATACCCTACATGAGTTGCAGTGTACAACAGAGAGCATAGCAAGGAACAAATTATCTGGAGTGAATGGTGTCTGTGTCCAGAGCAGGATTCCTTCAGCCTCCTGAGTTGTCTTCTTCAGCATCCCCCAAGTAATGTCCAGGGCTTGTGTTGTCTGTGGAAGTCACATTGTCCAGGGTTGTGGGTCATGTAGGGTCTTTCATAGGCTGGATTGAGCTTTTTCTTCTTTCCATCCTTTGATGAGAACATAGTCTCCAGGCTGGTGCTGGTGTACTGGAAATTCTAGGGGTGGTGCCTGTGCTAAGAGATCTTTTATAGTCTGTTAAAAAGCAGGTTAGTGCTTTAAGAAAAACCTGTTGTGCTTTATTTTAATATCCAGTTTACAGAATAACTGGATACTTCTTTAGCCAATATGTTTACACACAGAATTTCTTTTACAATTCACATTTTAAAAGTTGCTTATACCTTCAAAACAAAAATTATACAACACTTCTTGCATAAATTCCTTTTTATATTATTTTTTATGACTTCACAGACAATCTTCGACATGCCTTAACTTTCTAATTTTGTTTCATAACCTTCCTTACTGGAAGTGCATTCTCATATCTATAACTTTCTTAGTATTTCTTTCTCTTCTTTCTACTTTCTTCTTTGTCTTACTTTTTGTGTCTCTCTGATCTGTCTCTTGTAGTCTCTCTCTTATTCTTTCCCTTTATTTCTCTATAGAGACAAAACTGCTTCAAATTGCTTTTTACTTAAAGGAATCCTGATGATAGAAGGATCATAACCTAGCAACTGATTGCATCATCTGTGGCCCAAATACATGACTTTACTTATTAACTGGATATAGGGAGATAGTGTTTTAGTCCTGGTATGTGAGCAAAAATCCCATTCTAGACAACACAGTCCCAGAATCATCGGTCCTATTAACCCTGTAGGGGAGTGTTTGGTGGGAAAAATAAACAACTGAACTGAATAGAGCAGGTCTATGCGATGTAGTTCCCTGTGAGAGATGGCTTGTTCTATTTCCTCAATCTCCCTTTTTGCTGCAGGGGTTAAATATCTGGGAGAATCTAGGGCTGTACTGCCCTTTAAGAGAAAACAGGTTTGCAACTGATAAGCAGTTATGCCCAAGACGGGGTAAACTCAGTTTATATCGCCCAGAAATTTCTGATAATCATTTGAGGTATGTAAGTTGCTAGTATTTAATTTAACCTTTTGAGGCCTTACTGACTGGGAAGTTAGTATGTACCCAAGATATTTCCAAGGAGAGGATATTTGTACCTTTTCAGGTGCTGTGATTAAACCAAATAACTGTTTGTTTGTTTATTTGTTTGTTTGTTTCTTTTTGAGATGGAGTCTTGCTCTCTCGCCAGGCTGGAGTGCAGTGGCATGATCTCCGCTCACTGCAACCTCCACCTCCCCAGTTCAAGCGATTCCCTTGCCTCAGCCTCCCGAGTAGCTGGGACTACAGGCGCATGCCACCATGCCCGGCTAATTTTTTGTATTTTAGTAGAGACAGGGTTTCACCATGTTGGCCAAGAAGATCTTGATCTCTTGACCTCATGATCCACCCGCCTCAGCCTCCCAAAGTGCTGGGATTAGAGCCGTGATCTACCACGCCCGGCCAACTGGGTATTTTTTATGACAGAGGCATATACACTTAAAAGTACTGGCTCTCTTGGGGCTGCCAGTAATATATCAACCATAAAATGAATAATCATGCTACTAGAAAATTCTTTTCTACTGGGGAGCAAAGCCTGATCTACATGTTACTGACACATGGTAGGACTGTTCAGCATTCCCTGAGGAAGCACATTTTTTTTTTTTTTTTAGTAAGCACTTTCCAGTGAAATCGGCAAGCTGGCTTTTGATTATTAATAGCTGGTAAGTAAACACAACTTATTTTTTCTGTTCTGTGAGAAGAATAGTATAAAAACTGTCTTTTAAGTCAATAATAATTATAGGCCAATATCAAGGAATCGCCACGGGGGACGGGGTCCCATAGGCTGTAGATTAGCATTAATAGCACGTAAGTCATGCAAAATTTCCATTTGCCAGACTTTTGGGAATGACGAAATGGGCAAATTCCAAGGGCTGTTAGACAGTTCTATATGGCCGGCTTGTAATCATTGCTCAACTAATTCATGGGCTCTTTGTAATTTCTCTCCCTTCAGAGGTCACTCTTTTACCCAATTAAGATTTTGAGAGAGCCACATCACGGGTAGCAGAGGAAAAACAGTGGCCATAATTATAATTTAAATTTAACTTCAATTTTAACAGAGAATTATAATTTGGGATGTTCCTTGTGTACAAGAAACACAGGAGAGTTTACCGTGGGCCCCCCGTGGAGCTGGAGGGGCAGTGGGGCGGGTCCTGGGCGGCTGCCACAGGGTGTTTGCTTAGGCGCCACTTTTTGTTTGTGCTGCTTTTTGTCTGCACGGCTCCCTCCTCCCACCTCTGGGGAGATGCTCCCGGCCTGGGCGAACCCTGTCAGCTTGGGAGCTAAGAGCTTTTTTGCAGCTTCGGCTTTCCTTTTGCCCGCCGCCCTTCGGCTGCGCAGCTTCGGCTTCTAATGCCTTTTCTTTTTTTTTTTTTTTTAATTATACTTTAAGTTCTAGGTTACATGTGCACAACGTACAGGTTTGTTACATATGTAAACATGTGCCATGTTGGTGTGCTACACCCACTAATGCCTTTCCTTATCTCTCTATAAACATACACCTGATTACCTTATTGATTTTGCATCACAGGGCAGGCTAAAAGCTCCCGTTCTAATGCCGCTTGCTTAAGACAGGGTCCAATAGCTGTAGTGTATCCCTTGTCTTTTTTCTTATTTATTGGAGGAGGGGGCTCAGCCAAACCTCCGCTTCCTCTTTCATATTTTGGCACGCTGATAGAGGGGCTGAGGGACTCAGCGGTGGTAAAATAGGTGATGGTTCTGCCTCCTTCCCCTTTTTAGGCTCTTCTGTGTATAATGGGACCTGAGTCGCCCTCACTAAAGCCCATAGCGTTAAAAATTACTGGGACCCGTTGCTCTTGCGCACGAGGTCAGCAGATCGAGGCCATCCTGGCTAACAGGGTGAAATCCTGTCTCTACTAAAAATACAAAAAAATTAGCCAGGCGTGGTGGCAGGCGCCTGTAGTCCCAGCTACTCAGGGGGCTGAGGCAGGAGAATGGCGTGAACCCAGGAGGCAGAGCTTGCAGTGAGCCGAGATCGCGCCACTACACTCCAGCCTGGGTGAAAGAGGGAGACTCCAACCCAAAAAAAAAAAACTTTCTTCCCACTTGTTCCCAAAGCTCTATGTCTAGTGTACCTTCTTCCGGGCACCATGGGTTAAGTGATACAATTTGCATTAAGTCCCTTAATTGAACCTGCAAACCGAGGCTCCAATGGCTTTAAGCAACTGTTTGAATACTTTTATATACTGCTTGTGTTGTGCTGATAACTGTTGTTCCAAGATCAAACCCTAGCCTGAACAATTCCCTCGAACTTGGAGATCCCAAGCAGGCACCAATGACATACTGATTTATTGACTTATTGGCTTACTGGCTTGCCAACGGCACAGTCTTCTTGGTTTTTGAGGGTTTGTGATCCTTTGCAGTGATACCTCAGACCTGGGCACCAACATGCCAGGTCCTCACACGGAGCAACAACTGCCTGGGTCCAACCAGCAGACCCTGAACCAGCAACGGATGAACAAATACACTCAGACACAAATATCCAGTGAAAGAGCAGGCTAGGCTGCTGAGTCACTGCTCACCCATACAGAGAAGGGTCCGGACCCTTCTGGTAAAGAGTTAGCAGTTGTGGCCCCCATCAGCTAGTGAACTTTGCATTTATTTAGTACAAATTAAATGACCAAGTTCTTGAGTAAACACCACTAGAAGGTAATTGACATCGCAGACCTCCCGAGCAGTTCCCCCAGCATAAGATTAAATGTTGGTTTTAGGACCACCTGAGTAAACAAGCTATTTACATAAACTCCTCTACATTCCTATGTATCTACAGCCTAAGCTTTCAAGATAATTCAGCTGCCTTCAGCCAAACCTTTTACTGAAGCTATGCAAACCACCCAGTCTTCCAACAAGGTTTGTGACTATTTCCTATAACTCTCTTTATAATTTTTCTTCTAAAATCTTTCCCACCACCCTGACTGAACTCCCACAGTTGAGAAGACAGGGAAGGGCATTACATAAGCAAGAAAAAACAGAACAGTTTTGGAAATAAGAAAGTAAAATGTTGGTCAGGTCTTTCAACACAGATCAGAAAAAAGGGAGATTAGGGCTATGAGGGCACTGAATGACAGCCTACATAATGGGAACTTCATCCTACAGATAAGTCACTAGAAAGCTTTGAGGTCACAAACATGATAAACAGCATTTCCCAGAAGATGACTTTGACAGTATTAGGCAAGATGAGTTGGGAAATGGTCTTCAACTTTGGCAACTTAACAGAAATATCTAAAAGATCTATATTTCTTCTCTTTTCTTTTAATGTTTAATTTTGAAATAATTTCAGACTTTCAAAAATGTTCCAAAAATAGGCAAAGTCCTCATATGCTTTTCATAAAACTTCCCCAAATATTAACGTTATAGATATGCACCTAATCGTCAAAATCAATAAATGATTATTAACACTGTAAAATGAATGCCTGTACAAACCTTATTCAAATCCCCTCTATCTTCTGACTAATTCCTTTTTCTGGACCAGGATCCAATCTAGTATCACATATTCCATTTCATTGTACTGTTCTCTCAGTCTCCTTTAATCTGGGAAAGTTAATCAGGATGTCTTTTACCTTTAAGACCTTCACATTTTTGAAGAGTATTGGTGACTTATTTTGTGCAATGACCCTCAGTTTGGACTTTTCTAATATTTTCTCATGATGAAATTCAGGTTATACACTTTGTACAAGAATACCACAGGGGTGATGCTGCACCTTCTCCATGCACTATAATAGAATGCCCTAAGATGTCGTTATCTCTGATTACTGGGGATGTTAACTTTGATCACTGGGCTAAACTTCCTGCACTGCAAAATGACCCTTTTCCTTGAAAAGCATTTTTGAACAACCAATCCCTGGGCCACACCACACATCAGCCAAATCAGATACACTTGAGGGATGGTACAGGCATTGGTAGGCTTTAAATGCCCTACAAGTGACTCTAATCAGTATCCAGAATAGGAAACCTATGGGTTACACAGTGAAGATTAGAATCCTGAAAATCAGCTAGGAGACCATTCCTAAGGCTTCTCTTTCACAAAAAAAAATCTAATTCTAGATAAAAGCAAATACATCTGGATTTTGGCATGGACATATGGTAGAGAAATAGAGGAAAATTAGAAATCACCTGATGGGGAAGTGATGAGTGAGTAGACTGCAGTCCAGTTAAAAAAAAAAAAGGCAGAATCAGGTGTGATGTCACCTGCTTATAATTCCAGCATTTTGGGAGTGAAAGTGGGCAGATCACTTGAGCCCAGAAGTTTGAGACCAGCCTGGGGTTTCACCAGCCTGGGTGAAACCCCATCTCTACAGAAAAAAACACAAAAAATTAGCTAGGCATGGTGGCAAGTACCTGTGGTTCCAGCTATTTAGGATGCTGAGGCAGGAAGATCGCTTAAGCTCACAAGGTTGAGGCTGCAGTCAATTATGATCTTGCCACTGCACTTCAGCCTGGGTGAGAGTGAGACCCTCTCTCTTAAAAAAAAAAAAAAAAAGTAAAAATAATGTTCTAAGGTCAGATCTAGTACAAAAACTGCATCTTATTCTGTGATATTTAGATGCTATAATTAAAACAGAACATGGCGGTGTTTCCATATGAATAGCTGAAAGATTCCATACTTTTTATGCAGCTGCATCATATTCTATTGTGTAGATATAAGGTAACATGTTTAATTAGCATTGTACTGGTGAAAGTCTAGGTTGTTCCCAATATTTTGCTGTTAAACAATACAGTGAATAACTCTAATTAGGTGTCATTTTTTATGACTGTGACTGTGATGAATTTTTCCCAGTAAAGTTTGGGAGGCAAAAATATATTTTTTTAAAATTTTCGCATGCATTAAGAAATTTTACTCTACAAGGTTTGTGCAAATTTTTATGTTCCAAGAAAAGCAGGGGAGGGTAATATCACCTCAGTTGCTCTCACACAAACGACCTGAGTGACAGGACATTTAGGGACACAGGCACATGGCAATATCCCTGGTGCCCATAGAGGGCAGGGGCATCTGGATCCTGGGAAGCTACAGGAAAGGTGAGGGTGCCCTCTAGGGGACACCCTGCTAAGGATCAGAAAGGGGCCAGGGGAGTTGAGAGATTACAGCAGGTCTTAAACTAAGGGCAAGTTCAAGTGGAGGGCATTAAGGTTCAAGGAGAAAGCTCAGGTGAGACGTAAGGAGAAGGTGAAAAGCTCCAGGGAAGCTAGGGGAGGCACATCAGGGCTCTCCACTCCTCCTCAGCATTAAACTTTGTAATGGTCATGCTGGTGGGACTCTGTGAGCTCTAGAATGTTCAGCACTATCTGGGGACTCAACCCACTCAAGGCCAGCAGGACTCCCTCCCCCAGCTCTGACAACCAGCAATGTCTCCAGACTTTGCCAAATGCTTGTCCAAATCAAAAAACTGCCCCTGCCAGAAGCATTAAAAAAGCAAATCACCACTAAAATCTGTAACCTCTTGGTAGAAGAATTACAAGTGTGAGAGGGGCAAAATTAAGGTCTTCAATATCTATGGGAATGACTTTTACTTAATCAGCAATTTGATGTCCCAGAACGCATGTTTAGAGGTGATGCCGCATGGCTGCCTGTACCTCACAGCAGAAACGGTAGGGGTTGTCCAATGGTCTGTAACCATGAACTGGAAAGGTGTGTAACTGCGAATGGGAATGATAACCACTGGGTTACATTAAAAAGTGGGATGTAGGGAATTCTGTAGATATTGGGAAAAAAAATACACAACGTAAACCCAAACCCCATTCTGATTCTCTCACCATCTTAGGGCCATCTTAGCTATCTATGAATTGTAGCATAGGGATATTTGTATATTTTCAAAATTGTATACTGTTGGATCATTTTTAAAATATGAATAAATCCCAAAATGGACCAAGTAACTGGACACTGCTGGAGTCTCATTTTTGGCCAGGAGAGCTGACAACATCCTGCTCCCCCTGTCCTGGACACTGTCTGACTCAGGGGCCTAAATGCTCTCTTATTATAGAGAAAGAAGATGTTTTGAACATTCTCACCATTCACCCATCCACCTCTCACACCTGTCGACCTCTCAAACCTCTTGCCCACCCTTGGATTTCATTCTTAATTTACTGAGCTCTATTTCTGTTCCTCCTCCATTCCAACATGTGGCAGGTCCAGGTGGTGGCTTCTGCCCATGATTTTGTAAAAAAAAAAAAAAGACTATCAAAATTACTTTCCCTGACACCTCCTTAAACTGACCTCCAACTGCAGCCCCATGATCATTACCAGCAGCATTTGGACACTTTTTCTGGTAGTCAGATGCTTTCCATCTCTCATTAGGAAATGTGACTCTCTCTACTCCGCATAAGTGTTTCCTGCTAGAAATGAACACAGGCATACTGCCTGCGTGTTCCCAAAGAAAATGGTGTCTATAACAACATATGAAAGCTGCAATTATACAGAAGACCACTTAAAACATACATTATGTAGAAGATTCTCACCATTCCTTTAAGAGATACATTGTAAAACATGACATTAATAATTATTCTAGAAGAATAAAGAATGCATACTGTTTTCTTAAATTAATTGTAACAAGGTGGTTCCTCCCATGTGCCCAGGCTGGGCTTCTGAACAAAATTCTCCATCTTCAGTGGCAATGCCTGAGAGGATGACATGGACTTAGGCCTGATATGCAGCCATTCCTGTCTACCCTGCCCCTGCTGCAGGACAGTACCAGCCCAGAGCCCAAATCTACTGAAGAGCTGAGAGAGAAAATGAGATACCCAAAGCCTCTTACCTTTTTCCAGTCCACTGCAATGGGTACCAGGGCAGTCCGTTTGCCCCTGAGAACACCCACCTGCTGGTCTTTGACTTCTGAGAGTCAGACCTCCCTGGCTTCTCTGGGTCCCAGCTGCTTTCACTCTGCTGAGCTCTGCTCTTTCCCATGGGGGTCACTCCCCTGCCAGGCATGTCCTCCAGCTCTGGCTGACAGGTCAGCCAACCCAGAACCAAGATAATGAACAAAGATGTCAATATCTAATATGTCCAGCAGATATGCAAGTTGTACAAAAAAATAAAGAAGTAGAGATGCACACAGCTCCCCTGACAACATTGTGTCCCAAAGCAATGTCTTCTGTGCCCCTCATTATGGAGCTCACTGTCCTTCACCACATGGGCAAGTGCTTCCACGGTCTCCCAATTCCTCAATCGGAGGCAACACACATTTTAACACAGTACCTCAGCAAAAGAAGTGGTGATAATTTACCTATATTGATAAAGTTCCTGAAAAGATCCCTAGACAACAAAATTTCCCTCCAAAAGAAGACAGAAAAGGCTTTCCCAATTGCAAAACATTGGCCTCCTTGCTTTTCAAAAAAGTACCCTTGAAACAACTAGATAACCACATGAAAACAATAAACTTAGAGAACTATACTTCCAACCAAATCAAACAATTATCTAAAAATGGATCAGTGAGTTAATTATAAGATCTATAACCATAAAAACATCTTAGAAAAAGACACAGGGATAAAACTTAACCACCTCAAATGTGCAATGGATTCTCAGGTATGATCCAAAAGCATGAGAAACAAAAAGGAAAAATAGATAAATTGGGCTAAAGATGCAAGCCTTTTGTGCATCAAAGGATATTATCAAGAAAATAAAAAGACCAAACACAGAATGAGACATAATATTTGCAAAACACATAGACAATGGTTTCATGCCCAGAATATACAAAGAAATGCTACAACTCAATAGCAAAAATAAAAACCACCCAATTTATATAAATGGGCAAAGGACTCAAATAGACATTTCTTCAAAGAAGATATGCAAATCATCAAGAGGGACATGAAGAAAAACTCAATATCATTAGTCATTAGGAAAATACAAAGTCAAAGCCACAATGAGATACCACATTACACCTACAAATATGGCTACCATTCTTTTAAAATGTTAAATAACAAGTGAAAGCCTTATGTAGAATTTAGAATCCTCATACATTGCTGGTGAGATTATAAAAAGTACAGCCACTAGGAGAAACTGTTGTGCTGTTCCTCAAGAAGCTAATCATAGAATTCTCATATGAAACAGCATCCATTCCTAGGTATATACCCAAAGAATTGAATCCAGGGACTCAAACAGGTACTCACATGGGAAAGTTGATTGCAGCATTATTCACAAAAGATCAAATATGTAAACAATCCAAGTGTTCATCAACACATGAATAAACAAATGTGGTGACACATACAACAGAATGTTAATCTGCCATAAAGAGGAACAAAACTCTGACACACACTGGAACATTCATAGACCTTGAAAACATTATGGTAAGTGAAATACGTGAGAAGAAAAATGACAAATGTGTATGATTCTATGTATATGAAACATCAAGAATAGGCAAATTCATAGAGATAGAGAGCGCACTAGAGATTATCAAGGTCTAGGGTGGAAAAAATAGGGAGTTATTGTTTAAAAGATATAGACCTCTAGTTTAAAATGATAAAAATTTTCTAGAAAAAATAGTGGTGATGGTAATGTAATATTGTGTGTGTGGTTTATTTTATTTGATTGCACATTTTAAAGTGGTTAAAATGGCATATTATATTTAAATTTAATATATATTTCTATAAATATATGTATATTTATAGAAATATATATTAACATCTAACACATATAAATATGCATGTGTGTCTACACATACATTCTATTAGAGCTTTTCTTTTTTTTTTTGAGACAGAGTCACTCTCTGTCGCCCAGGCTGGAGTGCAGTGGTGCAATCTCGGCTCACTGCAAGCTCCGCCTCCTGGGTTCATGCCATTCTCCTGCCTCAGCCTCTCTCGAGTAGCTGGGACTACAGGCGCCCGCCACCACTCCTGGCTAATTTTTTGTGTTTTTTTTAGTAAAGACGGGGTTTCACCATGGTCTCGATCACCTGACCTTGTGATCCGCCTGCCTCGGCCTCCCAAAGTGCTGGGATTACAAGTGTGAGCCACCGCGCCCAGCCTATTACAGCTTTTTGAAACGTCTTTGTGAAAAACAACTCCACTATGTAAAACACACCCACCCTGATTAGATAGCTTTTATATACTTACATGCAGACTCTTTATTACCTTACCCACAGAGCGATACAAGAATTTAGAGACATGAGACTGACCAACCAACAGCACATGCAAAACACAAATGTATTTGCAAAGAGACCGAGGGTTAATCTGGGGCATAGACCTCAGCACTGCCAGGACACACACCCATGCTGGGGATTCTGACTTTACCTGACCCGGCCCACTATCCAGATCTTGTTGTGGGGTTGGGGCAGGGGAGGTCATGAAGCCTGTCCCCTGGACACTCTGTGTGAGCACACAAGACTATTTGTTAGGTCTCCACACACAGCCCTGACCATCAGGTATTATGAGGAGGACTCTAGAACAGGCTCAGGAATCAGGCAAGAGAATCGGCTACAAAGAGGAACATGAAGTTGAAGGAGCTGGTTGCTGACATGGAGCAGAATTCCTGTAATTCACAGGTCCAGCCAAGTCAAAAGTGCCCCCACCTTGTGATCCAGGCCGCCCTGAGAAACAGCTTTTTCCCACAGCCTCCTCCGTAGTGACACACAAGGGCTCCTCATTATCAAGCTTCAGGAGAGGGCAGCAACCTGGACAGCGCCTATTCCATCAGACTGCCCCTGGAGATGGAGGTCACTGAGATCAGAATCAGTTTCACAGATGGTCCAATGGGACCGATGGGTCCCAGGATTCAACCCCTGGCTCCAGGAGCTTAAGCTGCCATTACTGCACAGGAACCCCAGGTGATACTGGAAATTAGAAGAAGAAGGGTAGACCTCCTTCTGGGCACTGGAGTCAGCCTCTCTCTTCTCTCTAATCCAGGCCTCCCCTCTTCCTGTAGCATGACTGTGATAGACATCTCAGGAAAGGTTCTAACTCGATATTTTTCTCAACCCCTTAGTTGTAGAGTGGGAAACCTATTATTTATACATACCTTCTTAAGTATGTCTGAAAGTCTCACTCCTTTATTAGGTAGAAATATTTTTAATCACACGGGGGGCCAACATACTTGTAGCCCCAGGATAAACACTTTGTCTCCCCCAGTGGAAGCTAATATTAATCCAGAAGCGTGGGCAGCTCAAGGAAGAAATGGTTGAGTCCTCCTCAAACCCTGTAACAGCCCCTGCAACAACCCAATATTAGGAGTGCAAAACCTCAATGGGGCATGGATGCTAGTTCAGGACCTCTGCCTCATTAATAAGGCCACAGTCCCAATTCATCCTGTAGTCCCTAATCCCTATATCTTGCTAACTCAAAAACCTGAGGGAACTAAATTGTTCACAATCCTAGATATAAAGGGGGGCGTTTTCTGTATACCATTACATCCTCTCTCTCAATACTTCTTTGCCTTTGAAGATCCCTCTGGCCAGACCACCCAGTTAACATGGATGATGCTGCCTCAGGGATTTTGAGACAGTCCTCACTTCTTTTGACAGGCATTGTCAAAGGACCTCTCTGAATTTTCCCATCCTCAGGTCAGGGTCTTGCAATATATGAGTGACATGCTGCTCTGTGCTGCAACTGAGGAAGCTTCTCAGGAAGGCACTGAAAACTCTTCTTAATTTCTTAGCAGACAGAGGTTTCAAAATCCAAGGCCCAGCTTTGCCAAACCTCAGTGAAGTACCTAGACTTAATATTGTCTGAAGGGACCAGAGCATTAGGGGAAGAAAGGATTAAGTCCATTTCCTTTTTCCCACTCCCCAAAACCCTCAAGCAACTAAGGATTTTTCAGCATTACACGATTTTGCAGACTATAGATACCTGGGTACAGTGAGATAGAACATCCCTTACATCACGTCATAAAAGAAACTCAAGTGGCTACAACTCATTTTCTAACCTGGGAACCTGAAGCTCAAAAGGCCTTCAGCCAGCTAAAGCAAGCCTTACTTAAGGCACTATCCCTCAGCTTTCCCATAGGGAGGGCCTCCAATCTGTATGTGTCAGAAATGCAGGGAATGGCACTGAGAGTTTTAACTCAGGCCTGAGGACCAACTCAACAGCCAGTGGGCTACCTGAGCAAGGAACTGGATCTGATGGCTAAAGGATGGCCAGCATGCCTCCGAGCAGTTGCCACAATGGCCCTACTGGTATTGAAGGCCACCAAATTAACCTTTGGAAATGGCTTAACTTTTATACCCCACATAATGTAGCAAGATTGCTGTCTTCTAAGAGAAGCCTTTAGCTAACAGACAGATGACTCCTTAAATATTATGTTCTGCTGTTAGAAGGGTCTACAATCCAATTGAAACCTTGTTCTCACCTAAACCTAACCACTTTCCACCCTGAGGAACCTGAACATGACTATGAAGAAGTTGTGGTACAGACCTGCATCGCCAGGGAGGATCTCAGGGAACCTCCTCTAGAAAATCCAAACTGCAGCCTCTTCATGGATGGAAGTTTCTTTGGAAAGCAGAGTCCATAAGGCAGGATATGTCATAGTCACTCTGAATGATGTTAGTGAAAGTGGGCCACTCTCTCCAGGCACACATGCTCAACTAGCAGAACTGATAGCTCTTACAAGAACTCTTGAATTAAGCAAGGGAAAGGTAGCTAACATTTACGCTGACTCCAAATATGCTTTCTTAGTTCTCCATGCTTGTTGCAGGAAGTCAGGGACCCCAAAAAGAGGGACCAGCTGGAGCCATGGCAGAGGAACATAAATTGTGAAGATTTCATGGACATTTATCACTTCCCAAATAATATTTTCATAATTTCTTATACCTGTCTTACTTTCATCTCTTAATTCTGTTATCTTCGTAAGATGAGGATGTACCTCACCTCAGGATCCTGTGATAATTGTATCTAAC
This sequence comes from Nomascus leucogenys, assembly GCF_006542625.1. NCBI lineage: Eukaryota > Metazoa > Chordata > Mammalia > Primates > Hylobatidae > Nomascus > Nomascus leucogenys. The sequence continues at coordinate 85,872,667 of NC_044397.1, read as the reverse complement.
TGTACAAATTGATTGTAAAACATGTGTGTTTGAACAATATGAAATCAGTGCACCTTGAAAAAGAACAGAATAACAGCGATTTTAGGGAACAAGGGAAGACAACCATAAGGTCTGTCTGCCTGTGGGGTCAGGCAAAAAGAGCCATATTTTCCTTCTTGCAGACAGCATATAAGTGGACGTGCAAGTAGGGAAGATATCACTAAATTCTTTTCCTAGAAAGGAATATTAATATTAATACTCTGGGAAAAGAATTGCATTCCTCAGGGGAGGTCTACAAATGGCTGCTCTGGGATTGTCTGTCTTACATGGTTGGATAAGGACTAAAATATGCCCTAGTCTCCTCCAGTACCCTCAGGCTTATTAGGGTGGGGGAAAAAAACCACCCTGGTAAATTTGAGGTCAGACCAGTTCTCTGCTCTCAAATCCTATTTTCTGTTGTTTAAGATGTTTATCAAGACAATACGTGCACAGCTGAACATAGACCCTTATCAGTAGTTCTGTTTTGCCTTTTGTCCTGTTTCCTCAGAAGCATGTGATCTTTGTTCTCCTTTTTGCCCTTTGAAGCATGTGATCTTGTGACCTACTCCCTTTTCCTGCATTCCCTCCCCTTTTGAAATCCTTAATAAAAACTTGCTGATTTTGTGGCTCAGGTGGGCATCAAGGTCCTATCGATATGTGATATCACCCCCAGAGGCCCAGCTGTAAAATTCATCTCTTTGTACTCTTTGTTTCTCAGCTGGCCAACACTTATGAAAAATAGAAAGAACATACGTTGAAATATTGAGGTCGGGTTCCCCTGATACATGTTCATGCTGCAATTTGGAAGGAAAGAGTCTTACCACTAATAGATCTCCTATAAACAACCATCAGGAAATTAACAGGTTATTATCCTCAGTTTTCCTTCCACAAGAGGTAGCAGTAATGCATTGTAAGGGACATCAGAAGGGAACAAATGAATTAGCCAAAGGAAACAAGTTAGCTGATCAGGCAGCCAAGTCAATGGCAAGAAAGCCTCAGGATCTTAACACACTAAAAGGCTCTCTAATCTGGGAAGGCTCCATAAGAAAAAATTAAGCCTCAGTACTCCCCTGCAGAGGTAGATTCGGCCATCTCTCAAGGATACACCTTCCAGCCCTCAGGATGGCAATAGTCAGAGGATGACAAACTCCACTTGCCAGCCTCCAGCCAGTGGAACGCCCTTAATATCCTTCACCAAGATTTTCACTTGAGAAATGATAAAACTTATCAGTGTGCCCAGAGATTGTTTTCAGGAGAGAACTTATTAAAAACAGTTGAGCATGTTGTTAATGCTTGTGAAGTCTGTCTTAAAAATAATCCCAATAGGTGGTTTCTTCCTCATCAAACTTAAAGGATGAGAAACTATGCAGGGCAGTACTGGCAGACAGACTTCACCCACATAGCAAAGATGAAGGGCATCCAGTACCTCCTGGTATAAGGAGATATTTTCACTAACTGGGTAGAAGCATTTCTATGCCTTACAAAAAAGGCCTCTGAGGTAATAAAAGTGTTAGCTAATAAAATAACTCCCTGCTTTGGTCTACATAAGTACCTCAAAATTGACAGTGGCCCCTCATTGAAGGCAGCCATCACACAGGGGGTCTCAAACGCATTAGGCATACAGTGTCATCTCCATTGTACTTGGAGACCCCCATTCTCAGGAAAGGTAAAAAAGACAAATGATATTAACAAAAGACACCTCAGAAAACTGTTCCAGGAAACCCATTTTCCTTGGGTCACTCTTCTTCCCATGGCTCTACTGTGGGTAAGAAATACCTTTTCAAAGTTAGGCCTAAGCCCTTTTGAAATGCTGTGTGGATGACCTTTCCTTACCAATGATTTTCTTTATTTTTTTATTTTTTTTTTTTTGAGATGGAGTTTTGCTCTTGTCACCCAGACTGGTGTGCAGTGGTGCAATCTCCACTCACTGCAACGTCTGCCTCCCAGGTTCAAGCCAGTCTCCTGCCTCAGCCTCCCAAGTAGCTGGGATTACAGGTGGCTGCCATCAGGCCTGGCTAATTTTTTTTTTTTTTTTTTTAGTACAGATGGGGTTTCACCATGTTGGCGAGGCTGGTTTCAAACTCCTGACCTCAGGCAATCCACCTGACTTGGCCTCCCAAAATGCTGGGATAACAGGCATGAGCCACTGCTCCAGGCCTTACCAATGATTTTCTATTAAACCTCTGAACTGGTTAAACATGTAACCTCTCTGGCTCAATTTCAACAGAAATTAACACAACTAGCAGAAATCCAACTACAGAAAATAAGACCACCTTTATTTAACCCAGGAGATTTGGTATTAGGAAAGCTCTCCCTTCTCTCTCTCCTTCCCTAAACTCAAGCTGGGAAGAAACTTACACTGTTCTTCTTTCAACACCCTCAACAGTAAAACTTACAGGTATTGACTCCTGGATATGTGACGCTTAAGCCAAAGTCTGGGAAGCTGAGGGAGCAACCGCTGACAGACTAGAGGAATGTCCCACATATCAATGTGAAGAGATAGGAGAACTTAAGATAAAAATCATAAAAGATAAGTAAATGAGTGAGGTCTACTCATCCTCCTCAGTCCCACCCCTACCTCACCAGATACTTTGTCATTTCTACCTTTCCTCTCAAGATTCACCACCAGATACTAGAAATTCCTTTTGACACATACTTACAGGGTGATTTTGATTATCCATGGGTTTACATTTGTAATTTCATAGACCCCCAAAGGGAAATTCTATATCTTGGGGAGTAAAATTTTAGGTGGAAATTATTTACTACACCACCCTTGTGGGAATTGTTATATTCACTCTACTATTTGCAGCATGAGTATACACCGTGGCACTCACAATGTGAAACTCAGGATGGAAAATTCTAATTGCTGTAATATTCTGCTTAATTATCATCTTTATAGCAGGACTAATCATTACAGAAAAGATTTAGCCAAAGTTAACACTAAAGTTACTCTCAACACCCAATCCAATGCCACTTATCTAAAAAAAATAGTTTCTATGTTAAAGCTTCTGGTGAGGTGCAGTGACATCTGGTGGAGGAAATCAGTATTACAACCCATCGGAACAGCTAACAGCTATCAAACTCTACTGTCATGGTTGTGGCCTGTAGTACCCCCACTAACAATGATAATCTTAATACTCATATTCAAACTCTATACTCTAAACCATCTTGTAACATTTATCTCTTCTCATCCAGAAGCTATTAAACTCCAAATGGTGCTGCACACAATGGAACCACACATGGACATGCATCTCTTCTGAGGACACTTAGATTGACCTCAGGAGGAGACTTAACTGTTGTTTCCCATACGACACCCCTTTTCAGCAGGAGGTACCCAGAAAGAGTCATTTTCCAACACTCCTTAACAGCAGTTAGGGTTACTACTCCTAAGGGGGAAAATATCATACAGGAGATAAAAAGAAGTTATTTAGGCAGATAGTAAAAGCAACAGAGTCCTTGGTGAAATTTCCCTTTTAATAAAAAAGCAGCCCCCAAATCATTTCTTTTCTAACAAAGAGCAGCCTGAAAAATCGAACTGCAGAAATAGATAAGCAAGCTGCAATCTTGCACAAATGAATACCAGCAGCAGTGCCAATAGAAAGGAGCTACCCGCCGGTGGGGGGCACACATGTTCTACATGGAGGCTCCATCTTTCCTTTTCTTTGTCACCACATGTACAGTAAAGAAACTGGCAACATGGTGCCAGTCAGGTAGAAAACCCATCTGCATAATAAAAGATTAGGATGGGGGCAGCCAGATTTTCACACCCTATGCAAATAGCACACCTAGCCCTAACCAGTTTTTTGCACCTTATGCAAACGGAACACCTGGTCTGAATAATACCTCATGCCCTTTGTAAATCAGAGACCACCTCCTCAAGCTCATCTATAAAACCTGCTGCTTTTCACCACAGAAGCAGTAGCCAATTTCTCCAGGACCCCTCTCTGCTGCACAGAGCTCTTCTCTTTCTTTCACCTATTAAACTTCCACTCTAAACCTAGTTTTCTGTAGACATGAGACAATAAATCTTGGGTATTTACCCCAGACAATGGTGCTGCTTCACTTTTCTGCTTTTCTTATTTGTTTCTTGAATTTTTTTTTTTTTCAGGTGACTGGAATCATTTTAAATCATGTGCTTAGTCTCTCTGTTCCTTTCTTAACAATTGTTCTTTTATTCATTCCTCTCTTTATCTCCCTCTTGCTACCCTTGATGCCACATGTGGGGACCTAAAGAATTCTTAACAGCCTGGGACCACTTAGGAAAAACAGGAAAGATGCCAAAGACATTCTGTGTTTTTCCACATGGAACCTCAATAGTTGTGAGTGAATGGATTCCTTTCCGGTCTAAAATCCTGCTCTGTTTTCTGTTGTGTTACCTGACCTCTGGCTTTTAGGTTCATCAGAGCTTACTTTGTACTGTACAAATACTTCATCTTGTGTGTGTGCTGGCTGCTGGGTCAGTGGTAAATCTATGGTTTTGGAGGTGACTAACAGTGGTTAGAATAAATGATTACTACTTCAGAAGACTACTTATATCTTTGCATGTTTAGATAAGAAAGACACAGTTTAAACAATGAGAAAAATGCCTTCGTAGCAAAGTAAACTGTGGAAGTGTTGCACATTATAATTCCCATGGCATTTTACTCTTCTTGGGGACCTGGGATTCAGTGAAATCCTTGATTTTTTAAAGGTCTAGGACCTCTCCCTTCCAACTGTGCTTCTTTTCATATATTTAAATTATTAGGATCTAACAATTGCAAAGACTTTGTCAACCCTCTTCTTTAATGGGCTCTGTCCTGAGCTCAGTGGTCCAGTTGGTAAACAGAGACCAAATTAAAGCTACCTATTAAAATAAAATTAGTTTTCTTATAAAATCTTATGGTAAATTTCTATCATTTTTGTGTTACTTTAGCATTTATTTTTAAGCTTTCTTGAACATATTCAAAGTCCTTATTGTAAAAGCTTAAATTCTATCCCCTTTTGTGTTTTGAGACGTAAATTTGCTACCCATTTTTTCTAAAACTCAGTAAGGGCTTCTTCAGATAAATGTTAACTTTTTCATTTACAAAGGCACAATTTCAATCCAACTGTCCTGCTAAAATAGTGAGTTTTACCCATCCAATCCTTAAAGTCCTAAAATTAAAACTCTGAATTCTTTTTGTCACCCTTTATCTTTATGGGTACATGTATATGCAATATATTACATTACATATATGTATATGTCTATCCATATGTTTGTATATACTTTACAAATGGTATCAATTTAATGTAAAGATAAATGAGTACTCATAAAGTAAATAAGCACAAATGCTTTTCAGTTCATGCAATTTTAGTAATCTTTAAATAAAGACAGTTTTTAAATTATTGGTAAAATAAAGTAGAAATGTCTTCAGAATTTAATTTAGATAGTTGTGCCTGGGTTTGTTGGAAGACAGGTTTGTAATGTCTGCTAGATGTTTTAAGGTCATCAAACAGCTACTCTGCATATATGCATTTCCTTAATTTGTCTGTAGGCTTATGTCTTTAGATTTGAGCTCTTAGATTCTGAGTTCAAGAGATGTAACCATAGCAAAGCCTGGGAAAAACAGCCTGTCCATGTCCCAGCTGTGCCTCTTGGCCATGCTGGGAGAGATTCCAGGCATTATCTTCATAGATCTGTTCTTTGTCCTGAGCTTCACATCAGGTACATAGTTAGAACTGCTTAACTTCTAGTTAGCTCTACTGAATATAAGGGTTTATTGGTCTATTCCCATGTTACTACCAAGAAATACCTGAGACTAGGTAATTTATAAAGAAAAGAGGTTGAGGCCGGGCATGGTGGCTCATGCCTGTAATCTCAACACTTTGGGAGACTGAAACGGGCAGATCACGACATCAGGAGATCAAGACCATCCTGGCTAACATGGTGAAACCCTATTTCTACAAAAAATACAAAAAATTAGCTGGGCGTGGTGGTGGGCACCTGTAGTCCCAACTACTCGGGAGGCTGAGGCAGGAGAATGGCATGAACCCGGGAGGCAGTGGTTGCAGTGAGCTGAGATTACGCCACTGCACTCCAGCCTGAGTGACAGAGGAAGACTCCGTCTCAAAAAAAAAAAAAAAAAGAAACAAAGAAAGAAAGAAAAAAGAAAAAGAAAAGAGGTTGAATTCGCCACCCATGGTTTGGCAGGCTGTACAGGAAGCACAATTCTGGCACCTGCTCTGCTTCCCTACATGTTATACAAAAATTAACTCAGGATGGACCAAAGAGTTAAATGTAAAGCCTAAAACCATCAAAACCCTAGAAGAAAACCTAAGCAATACAGTTCAGATATAGGCATGGGCAAAAACTTCATGACTAAGACACCAAAAGCAATGGCAACAAAAGCCAAAATTAACAAATGGGATGTAATTAAACTAAAGAGCTTCTGCACAGCAAAGGAAACTATCATCACAGTGAACAGGCAACCTACAGAATAGGAGAAAAATTTTACAATCAATCCATCTGACAAAGGGCTAATATCCAGAATCTACAAGGAACTTAAACAAATTTACAAGAAAAAAACAAACATCCCCCTCAAAAAGTGGGAGAAGGATATGAACAGGCACTTCTCAAAAGAAGACATTTACTGACCAACAAACATATGGAAAAAAACTCATCATCCCTGGTCATTAGAGAAATGCAAATCAAAATCACAATGAGATACCACCTCATGCCAGTTACGATGGTAATCATTAAAAAGTCAGGAAACAACAGATGCTGGAGAGGATGTGGAGAAATAAGAACACATTTACACTGTTGGTGGGACAGTAAATTAGTTCAACCATTGTGGAAGACAGTGTGGCAATTCCTCAAGGATCAAGAACAAGAAATACCATTTGACCCAGTAATGCCATTACTGGGTATATACTCAAAGGATTATAAATTATTCTACCATAAAGACACATGCATACATATGTTTATTGCAGCACTATTTACAATAGCAAAGACTTGGAACCAACCCAAATGCCTATCAATGATAGACAGGATAAAGAAGATGTGGCACATATATACCATGGAATACAACACAGCCATGAAAAAGGATGAGTTCATGTCCTTTGCAGGGACATGGATGAAGCCTCAAACCATAATTCTCAGCAAACTAACACAGAAACAGAAAACCAAACACTGCATGTTCTAACTCATAAGTGGGAGTTGAACAATGACAACATATGGACACAGGGACAGGAACATCACACACTGGAGCCTGTTGGGGGTGTCCGGGGCTAGGGGAGGGATAGCATTAGGAGAAATACCTAATGTATGTGATGGGTTTATGGGTGCAGCAAACCACCATGGTACATGTATACCTATGTAACAAACCTGCACGTTCTGCAAATGTATCCCAGAACTTAACGTATAATAATAATAAAAAAAGAAAATTTAAAAACTGGAAAAAAAAAGAATCACCTTCTACTGCAGATGAGAAGAAGCTGAGGGAATTTAAGTCCGTGGTCCATAGTCATCCAGCCAGTTCATAGCAGAACTACTGTGTTTCATCTTAAAGTTTATGCACAGTCAGAAATGTGAGACACAGAAGGAAGACAAAGCTAATTTTTATTGTGGTTGATGTTCATGAAGGGTACGTGTGTTACACAGAATCACGGCCTCCTAAAAATGTCCACATCCTGACTCCTAGAACCAGTGCATGTTACCATATTCGGCAAAAAGACTTCGAAGATGTGATGAGGTTAAGAATCTTGAGATGGGAAGGTTATTCTGGATGATCTCAGTGGGCCCAGTGTATCATAAGGGTACTTGTAAGTGAAAGAGGGAGGCAGGAGGGTCAGGGTGAGAATGATGCAGAGAGACACCACTGGCCATCACTGCTGTGAATGTGCCTCAAAAGACAAAATTACTATAGATCTATAACGAAATTAGTTATACTTATGGCTTTTTTTTTCTTTGAGATGGAGTCTCTCTTTGTTGCCAAGGCTGAAGTGCAGTGGCACCATCTCAGCTCACTGCAAGCTCCACCTCCTGGGTTCATGCCATTCTCCTGCCTTAGTCTCCCGACTAGCTGGGACTACAGACACCTGCCACCATGCCCAGCTAATTTTTTTTTGTATTTTTAGTACAAAAAATACCCCATTTTAGCCAGGATGGTCTCAATCTCCTGACCTTGTGGTCTGCCCACTTCGGCCTCCAAAAGTGCTGGGATTACAGGCATGAGCCACTGCGCCTGGCAAGATCTAATTGGCTTTTAATTGGGATTCATGATTTGGGGCAGAAATCATTCTATAAATACAGTGATAGCTTCCCTGGGCGATACAATAACACAACTGTGGATTTTGTCAAATGAGAACCAGTAAACAGAGCCATGGAAATGGATTGGTTAACATCAATATACTTCAGGTCACTTTTGTTGTAACAGTTAAAGCAGAGGTGACTTCCTTATTATGCTGACTCAGGTAGACTGGAATCTCCTGTTCTCAGAAAAAAAAAAATTGGTCTGTTTTGGAATCCATCTGCTTCCTTAAACTTTCAGTTGGGGTGTGTAGCATTCAGCATGAGTGGCTCGGTTTTGGAGTCTCTAGGCTCTCACTAAGGGCCCAGAACTTAAGACATTAGCATTACTTTCCATCACCATCATTTTGACGTGTATATTTATATACATTTATATACATTTTGACGTGTGTATATTTATAGACATATGTATGTATATATTAAATTTATATGAATATATATTCACATCTAATGAATATAAGTATGTGTTTCTATATATATACTCAACCACCGTTTTTTGAAAAGTGTTTGGTGAAAAAAAAAACCCACTATGTAAAACACACCCACCCTAATCTGATAGCCCTCATATACTTCCATGCAGACCCCTCATGACATTAACGACAGACAGGTTCAAGAATTTAGGGACATGAGACAGTCCAGCAAACAGCACATGCACAACATAAATGTATTTGCAGAGACTGGGAAGTAACCTAGAGGCACGAACCTCAGCACTGCCAGGACACATACCCTCCCCCATGGATTCTGATTTTATCTGACCCAGCCCACCATCCAGATCTTGTTGTGGGGCTGGGGCAGAGAAAATCACAAAGCCTGTTCCTTGGACACTCTGCGTGACACACGAGACCACCCCCACCCCATCATTAGGTCTCCCCACACAGGTCTGACGATCAGGCATCATGAGGAGGAATCTAGCATGGGCTCAGAAATCACACAAAAGAATTAGCCACAGAGAGAAACACTGAGCTAGAGGAGCTGGTTGCTGACATGGAACAGGGTCCCTGTAGTTCATGAGTCCAACCTGGTCTGAATTCCCCTCACTTCATAAGCCAGGCACCCCTGAGAAACAGCTTTTTCCCATGGTCTCCTCTGTGGTAACACATTAGGGTCCCTCGCTCTCAAGATTCCAGAGATGGAGGAAATCTGGACAGCACAAATCCCAGCTTCACCCTTCCTCTCTCCCAGGAAGCAGGGCTCAGGGCTCAGGAGGAAAGGCAGGGCCCAGTGAGGCCACAGTTGGTGAGATGTCTGAAAGGTGTTCAGTGAAAAAACTGCATCCCCCTTTCATTCTACCTGACGAGCCCTGTCCTGCACAGCTTCCTCCACCCTGAGGACTTCCCCAGACACCTCCTATAACAAAGCTGACTGTTCCATTTCCTTTCTGCTCACACGGAGGCCTGTCCTGCCTTCTGGGGAATGAAAAATGCACCAAAATCAGCCAGGGCAGCCACCCCTGCCAGGCTCCATAATGAGGCAATATCTCTGGGTCACCAGCAGAATGAGATTCCACTGTGTCCCAGTCCAGGGCTCTTTCCCTCTGAGAGGCTGACTCATGAAACAGGCCACCAGAAAGAGATCAGTGACTCCTCCATCCATTATTATATTCAGCTGACAGGTTCTTGCCCTCTGCACAGGCAAAGCCAATTTATTGAGAAGGTGATGTGTAGTAAAGAATGGTTTTACTTAGCCCAAGGCTGCCAAACAGGAGGACAGAAGTTTATTATGACTCAAATCAGTTTCCCCAATGGCTCAGAGGTTAGTTTTTCAAAAACTTTCAAGGGGCAAAGGTCTAAGGAATAAGTACTGTTGACTGCCTGGTGATGAAATGATACTGGCAGGGGAAATGGTCTGTCTTTGTTAAATCTGCCTCTGAGTGGGGGCCACATGACTGGTTGAGCCATTGGTCATGAGTCTAGATGAGGTCAGCTGGTTGCCGGAATGCAAAAGTCTGAGAAACATCTCAAAAGATAAATCTCAGATTCTACAATAGTGTTGCTATCTATAGGAGCAACTAGGAACGTCACAAATCTTGTGACCTCTGGCCACATGACTCCTGAGCAGTAAGGGATTATAGAATCTATGCCTGCATTTTAGCAGAATTTGGGTCCCTCCCATAATTCATGGCCTTTTCTTAGATTTACCAAACTAGTCCCCGACAAGGAGGAAGCTAATTTTAGGGAGGGACAATCACCATCCTTTCTTCAAAGTTAAACTATAAATTCCTCCCATGCTTACCCTGGTCTATGCCCAGGAATGAGAGAGGACAGCCAGCCTGGGCTAGAGGTGAGATGGCATCAGCCAAGCTAGCTTCCTCGCACCATCATATGCTTTGCAAAGGTGGTTTCAGTTTCTGACACACCAGGGGGCCAGAGGGAGAAGGGCAGATCTGCAGTTTCCAAAGCCCGTGGGCTCATTTCACCCATTTCACTCATGAGTCCATCCTCAACCTGCTGTGGGGCTCATATCCTCCAGTCATGCCCTAGAGACTTCGAATTTCCGTCAGGCATGTAAGCAGCTTAAAAATTTTCACTCAGTTCTAACAACAAGTAAAAAGCTGAACAAACTGAAAAATCAACAACTCGTTTAGATTTCTCAGAGAAGCAAGGTCTCAGTGCTAACTGGCCCACATATTGGAGAGACCCACAGGCAAATACAGAGCAGCGCACCGTACCTGAGCAGAAACACAGGCACAGAAACCCCAGCGGGAACCAGTGCTGGGGTCAGAAAACCTGAACTATAATTGAGGAAATTCTAGAGGCTCAGTGTGGACACAGCACAGAGATAAACACACCAGTGGATGGATTAGTCTTGTGAGTGGGGGGGGGGGGGACAGTTTTATGACTCTTAGCTCCTGGAGCTCTACCAGGTTCTCACAGTCAATATCCAAAAAGAATCCACATCCTTCTTGTAGGAAGAAGGGATAAAAAACACTTGGAAACTTGTTAGTGAATTATATTCTTCTTGGTAAGACCTACATTTAAGAGAAACTATTTTACTAGAGCCTAATTAGCTGGGGTTTGATGAGAGTTTAACTGGCCAGGGGGAGGGGAAATATCCAACTCCAGCCTCCTCCAGTCATCATATCCCACCTAATGGAAAGAAAAACCTGAGAGGCACTTGTGACATTCACAGCCCAGGACACAGACCTCATTCAGAGCCACAGAACCCTTCTCTCCCCACACTCACCACCACGTCACTGAATGCCTGCTCACTCAAGTCCCTTTTACTCAGTACATCATGTGTGGTTTTCAAAAAAATACAAGACAGACTATGGCAAAAAACAAAAAATGCAGTTTGAAAGACAGAGCAAGGATCGGAACCAGACACAGATGTGGTAGGGATGTTGAAATGATCAGACTGGAAATTTAAAACAACTCTAGTTAAGGATTATAATGCAAAAAAGGAGATACCTTTCAGGAATAGATGGGTGATTTAAACAGAGATGGCTATTCTAAGAAAGAACCAAAAGAAATGCTAGAGATTAAAAACACTCTAAGAGAAATAAAGAATGCCCTCCATGGGCTTACTGGTAGGCTGCACACAGATGAGGAAAGAATCTCTAGCTTAAGCATGTGTCAATAGAAACTTCCAAAACTGAAACAGCAAAGTTAAACAAGAGTGAGAAAAAGTGGAACAACATATTCAGCTTCATATTCAATCTTTTGTATCGACAATAGCATATTTTATATTCTAAAGTTGTATTTTATATTTTGTAGCCTACAAAGGCTGTAACATACACATAATGGGAATACTGGTGGTTCCTGGGACCAGGTGGAGCTGGCCAGGTGCGTGCTGTCTGATTTACTGCCTGTTTCATGCACACCTGTGTATTCACAATAACAACATTGTCATAAGGTGGGGTCCTTTGTGTGGGGAGATGCATGAGCCACTGCTGCCTCACTCGGACTCTGCCCAATTTAAACAAAGTTAATCAAACTCTAATTGTTTGACCCTGCTCAATTCACACTTCACCAACATTGCTGCTCGATTCACACTTCAGAAGTCTGTGCATCTCCCACACAGAGCAGGTGGCCCCATGGTCTCTGAGCCCTCAGATCATCATGCATCCATCTGTCTTTTGACACACAGACCTGCTGTGGGCTTTTAAGGACTTGGATTGGCTGAGAGGTGGGAGATGTCAACTCTGATTGGAAAATGCTCATGGAGAAATCAATGGTGCCACACAGGAGAATCTTCTCTGTTATCTGCACAGCGAATCTGCCCAAGCCCTATGTCACCAGCAACCCCGTGGAGCATGAGGAGGCTGTGGTCTTAACCTGTGAACCTGAGACTCATGGCACAATCTACATGTGGTGGGTAAATGGTCATAGACTCACAGTCAGTCCCAGGCTGCAGATGCCCAATGACAACAGGATCCTTGCTCTACTCAGTGTCACAAGGAGTGACACAGGACTCTATGAATGTCAAAGGAAGAATGTAGTGAGTACCAGCCACAGTGACCCAGTCACCTGGATGTTGTCTGTGAGTATCCTCTTTTCCTTCATGGACAAGGCTGCCAGCCCAGATCCACATAACCCGAGGCCAGGCCTCTCAGTCCCTCTCAGATCCAAGTATGAAGACACTTATCCCTGGACCCCCAAGCTGGCCATGACTTCCTGCCCCAGGCAAACTGGGTAGGCCCAGGAAGGGAGGGGCTTCTCCGGTCTTAGGAGACTGGTTCCACAGCTTGTGATGGGAGAAACAGGTGAATGTCTTAGACTCCTCCAGTTCAGTGAACACAGAGGAAGTTTGGCTGGGACTTCGGGGTTGTGACTTGGCAAAAAGGAACACTGTGTCCCTTTCACAGATCAGGAGCTTCCCATTCCCTCCGATAACATTACCTGTGGCTTTATTCTCTTTGCTCCAGATGGCCCAGATGAACCCACAACTTATTCTCAGAAACCTATTACTATCCATGGTCAAACCTCAACCTCTCCTGCCTCGCTGGCTCTAACCCATCAGTAGAGTATTCTTGGCTGCTGAATGGGAATAACCAGCAAACAGGACAAGAGCTCTTTATCCCCCAAGTCACTACAGAGAGTAGTGGGGACTATCTGTGTTATGTTCATAACCCAGTCACTAATGGCAAAAACTTCGCAACCAAGAAAATCACAGTCCCTGGTAAGTGGATCGCTGGAGCATTGGCAATATGCTTTCAGGTGAAGCTTATCTGGCTTTCCAAGAAAGAGCCAGGAAAACATTTTTATTCTCAGCCTGTGTCCCGTGCACAAAAGTAAATTCCAAATTTTTCTCCTGAAGCCTCCCAGTTCATATCTACAGATTCTCTTCCCTTTGTTTTCTGAATTTCTGGTGGATGACCTTGGGTCCAGCCTGAGAAATGTAGGGAAATGGCTTTATCAGCCCCAAGCCCTATGCAGTGTAAGGGCCTTCACAGAGGGAGAAAGAGGTGGGTCCTCAGGGTCAAGCTGTTTCTGTCACAAAACATCCCTTCTGTCTCGTGTGTGTGTGTGTGTGTGTGCGTGTGTGTGTACTCCATGAGCTGCAATGAACATCAGAGGCTTCAAAACAAGCCCACACTTTTCCCCAAATGAGAGGAGGAAGCCGCTTGGGTGACGGAGAAGCAGCTCAGGCTCTGCTCCCTGCATTGCTGTGGGCTCTCCCAGTGACCGACCCTGCCCTGACTCCACCCGGAGTGGGCCCAGGGCATGTGGATAAGGTGCCTGGGTGGCCGGTTCTGAATCTGGCTAAATCGAGCTGCCAGTAGAAGCCAAGCCTCCCATGCATAAGGCTTTAAAATAATGGGAATAGGGCTGTGTCCTGTCTCTGAAGTCACTGCCTGTCTGAGTCTGTGGACACAGCACATGGAACACACCACAGAGGACAGTGAGTGACACACACTTGGACAAATAGGGAGATTAACTCACAGAAGCTCTGTATGGCAGGGAAGGAACAGCGACAAAAAGTGTGTATTTATAGAGAGGGTAAGAGTGCCAGACACGATATAACTAAGACTTACCATTAACTGTTTCTAAGTGTGCAGTTTAGTGTTGTGTAACTATCAACACTATCCATTTCCAGAACTTTTTTTATCCTACTATACTAAACCTCTGTACCCAATAAATGATAACTCTCATTCCTTCTCCCCTGAAACCCTGGTAATCACCATTCTAATTTCTATCTCTATGTATCTGACTATTCTAACTATCTTACATAAATAGAAGTATATAATAATTATCCTTTTGTGTCTGTCTTATTTCACTTCGCATAATGTCTTCAAAGTTCATCTATTTTGCACCATGGGTCAAAATTTTATCCCTTGCTGTGACTGAAGAACATTCCAAAGCATGGATATAACTTTCTGTTCATCCACTTATCTTTCAACAGACTTTTCAGTTGTTTCCACCCATTGGCTATTGTGAGTGATGCTGCGGTGAACATCAGTGTACAAATATCTGTTCAAATTTTTCTCAGTACTTTTGGCTGTATGTCCGGAAGTAGAATTGCTGGTTCAAGTGGTAATTCTTTCATTTTTTTAAGAAACTGACATACCATTTTCTTTTCTGTTGTTGTTGATGTTGAGACAGGGTCTTGTTCTGTCACACAGACTGGAGTGCAATGGCACAATCTTGGCTGACTGCAATCTCCACCTCCCAGGTCCCAGTGATTCTCGTGCCTCAGCCTCCCGAGTAGCTGGGATTACAGGTACATGCCACCATACCCAGCTAATTTTTGTATTTTTAGTAGAGATGGGGATTCCACACGCTTGCCAGACTGGTCTCAAACTCCTGACCTAAAGAGATCCACCCATCTTGGCCTCCCAAACTGCTGGGATTACAGGCGTGAGCTGGCCGTGCCATGCCATTTTTCCACAGTGGCTATAACATTTCCCATTGCCATCAGCAATATGCTAAGAGCTTCAATTTTCCCAAGTACTCAAAAATATTTGTTTTGTGATATTGTTGTTCATGTTGTTTTTATCAAAGCCACCCTAATGTGCGTGAGGTCCTGTATCACTGAGGTTTAGATTTGCATATCTCCAAGTATTAATATTGAGAATCCTTGCGTGTCATCACTGACCATTTGTATATCTTCTTTAATAAAATCTCTATTTTAGTCACTTGTCCATTTTTTATTGCGTTTTTGGATTTTTGCTGTTTTTGATTTGTAGTGTTCTTCATGTATTCTGGAAATTAATCCATGATCAGATATATGATTTGCAGATATTTTCCCTATGTCATAGTTTGCCTTTTTACATTCTTCATAATGGCCTTTGATATATAAAAGTTTTTAATTTTCATGAAGTCCAATTTAGAATTTGTGTTGCCTATGCTTTTGTAGTTGTAACTAATAAATCATTCTGAAATTCAATATCATGAAGCTTTTTCCTTATGTTTTCTTCTAAGATTTGGTAGTCTTCACTCTTCCATTTAGGTCTTTGATCCATTGTGGGTTCATTTTTTTGTATATGGTGTGAGGTAAAGGTTCAACTCATACTTGTCCGTGGATAGCCAGCTTTCCCAGCATCACATGTTAAAAAGACTGTCCTTTCCCCATGGAATGGTCTTGGCACTCTTGACAAAAATCATTTGGCCATATATGCAAGCTTTCTTTCTGGGTTCTCTATTCTATGCCATTAGTTTCTATGTCCTCCTTTATGCCACTACCACACTGTATTGATTACTGTAGCTTTGCAGTAGATGCTTAAATCTGAAAGTGTGAGTCCTCCAGCTTCCTTTTTCCTTTTCAGGATTGAAATTTTTAATTCCATCCTGGACATGCTGCACTCAGATATTTTTGAAGGTTTTGGGATGTGAGAAAGGCTGACTGCTCTTTTCTATGACTTTAGAACTTTTCACCTTTTCATAGTTGCATCTTTCTCTTGGTGTCTCAGTTGTGGCAGCCATGAATGGCCTCCATGGCACTTGACTGACAGAGGGCCCAGGTCAGGGTATTCCAAATTCACCTTATATATAAGTCTATCGTGTATATACTTATCATTTATATATGATAAAATTGGCATATATATTACATATGTGAACTTTATATATAAATGGCCTAGTGTTTTATGTGTTACCTTTTTTTCATATATATGGAAATATGTATATATTTTAAATGGTTGTATATATATACTTTTAGATTATATATTGTATATAAATAAATATATAGAGATAAATATGTATATGCTTTTTCCATATGTATACATAGAAAAAGAGGTAACACATAAAACACTAGGAAGCTGTGGACACAGCACATGGGACAGGGCACAGAGGACAGTGAGTGACACACACTTGGAGAAATAGGAGATTCGGCCATGGGAGCTCTGCATGGGAAGGAAGGGGCAGTGACAAAAAGCGTGTAGTGATAGAGAGGGTGAGACTACCAGACACCATATATACGTCAATTTTATTATATATAAATGTCCTCGTGTTTTATGTGTTACCTCATTTTCCATATACATATATGGAAATGTGTATATGTTTTACATTATTATACATTTTATATTATTATATATTTTGTTATTATATATTATACATAAATAAGTATATGGAAATATATATATTTTTCCTATACACACAAAAAAAGAGGTAACACATAAAACATTAGGACATAGTTACTGGCTACATGCGGGAGAGAGAGAACAGAGCTAAGAGCAAAAAAAATTAAGCCTGATATATTAGTTTATACCCACTGAGATGCATCCAAGATGGGATTAGACATGCAAGATAATTTTTTAGGAAAAATGTCTGCGAGGGAAAGTGGGGCAGGCATGAAAAAAGTCTGGGAGAGCCTTGGGACCAATATGCAAATCTGATTCCTGTGAGGGAAAAAGAGAAAGAAGATTGAGCTTCAGTTCAAAGAGAGCATGGCAAGGCTGACAGGGAGTCCTCCCACTAGTCACCCAAGACAGTAAAACAGAGTCTCACAGAACTAGGCTTGCTTTCATATCCCTGCTGAGAGCTTCAGGAAAGTGAGGACTCTATGCAAAGTAGGTTGTCAATTTGGAATGCACTGATCTGGGCCCTGTCAATGAAGTTGATTGATTATTAATCAATTATTAGCTGGGAGTATAATAATTACCTAGGGAAATTTTTCAACATACATAGGCCTATACTTTCTCGGCCCTATTCATTAACGGGCTACACCAAGAACTCAATAATCCTCTTGAGAAACACAAGCTGCCATGGAGACCTGACAGAGTCTTATTGCTGCCTACCACAACTGAGACACTGAGAAAAAGATGCAACCATGAAAGAGTAGAAAGTTCTAATGACAGAAAATAGCAGTCAGCCTTTCTCATATCATAACGCCTTCAAAAATGTCTGAGTGCAGCATGGTCAGGATGAAACTGACAGAAGACTCATCACTAACCTAGAAACACATTGAGAGAGAAAAAAACTGCAAGAATACAGTTGGCTAATCATCTACCAGCAACCCTCCCACAAAATTAATGTAATCCCTGAAGGAAGAAGTAGAAACTACTTCATACTTAGTGACCCTTCCTAAGGTACCACACTGTAAAATAACATCACTTTTATTCCTTCTCTTCTTTTCTTTCCATGACAGATACTTCAGTACAAGGAAGTTCTCTTGGCCTTTCAGGTAGAGCCACTGTCAGCATCATGATTGGACTACTGGCCAGTGTGGCTCTGATATAGCAGCCCTGGTGTAGTTTATTTCAGGAAGACTGGCAGGTATGATGGCCTTTCCTTTTGTCCTGTTTCCTGCAGGGCTGACTGCCATGCTTGGGAGAGGGAAAGGGCTTCTTTGCCTGTATCTGGGACTGGATCTCCTCCTCCTCCCACTAAACTCCTGCTTCTCAGCACTTATTCCTGCAGGTCTCTTCTCCCCTGTTCTTCATGCTCCCTGTACCCCACTGTCTCCTACAAATGATTATCCTCAACATATGCTCATTTGTTTCCCAGATTCAATACCTTATAAAAACCTCTTGATCCTTTTTTTAAACATCTCTCACTTGTGTCATTCTCTCTATTCCCACAAACTCAACAACTGCTAGAGGTATTGTTTGACTTATCTCCAGGCTTTGAAATCTTCCTTGTGTATGACTGCCTTATTACCTTCCTAAATTCTACTCAACTCGCCTATTCAAAAAGCTTCAGGGATCTATTCTTGCCTATTTGATAAGTTCACATTTCTTCTCTTTACTAATTTTTATTGCTTCCATTCCCTCTATTCCCTAGTGTAATTCCTCCATTCTAATTAAATCTGTCTTTCTACACATCTATTCCCCTCTACCTGATATACACATAGAATGCTGAGTTCCAATGCTATGGCTAAAAACAGGGTGATCTCCCATCTACCATCTGCGTTATGGGCTTACCCATACCCTTCATCACAAGCAACCTCTGACCTCCCAGAGAACAATGACTCTAGCATTAACGTGTAAACCTGAGACTCAGAACACAACCTACATGTGATTGAGAACCTCTTCCTGATGAACAACTCATATGTTCATGAAAGATACAGAAATGAAGAAGGCAAGGTTTTTACCTCAGGGAACATAAAGCCTAAGATAGATGATAAGACCCAAAAATAATTATAATACCAAAATAGAAAAAAGTGAATGCCACAAGAAATCAGAGAAATCTGATGGGAAATATAGCTACACGCTGGAATCACGGGAAAATGTTTTTTTAAATGGATGCCCAAGCCCCACCCAGAAGATCCAATTTAATGGTCTAAAGTGAGACTCAGGCATTGGTAATTTTTTTTTTTTTTTTTTGAGACAGAGTCTCACTCTGTTGCCCAGGCCAGAGTGCAGTGGTGTCATCTTGGCTCACTGCAAACTCCACCTGCCAGGTTCACGCCATTCTCCTGCCTCAGCCTCCAGAGTAGGTGGGACCACAGTCACCCACCACCATGCCTGGCTAATTTTTTTGTATTATTAGTAGAGGCAGGGTTTCACCGTGTTAGCCAGGATGGTCTCAATCTCCTGACCTTGTGATCCACCCGCCTTGGCCTCCAAAAGTAATGGGATTACAGGAGTGAGCCACCATAACCAGCAGGCATTGGTAATTTTTAAGTCTTCCCAGATGCTACTAATATGTAACCAGGAAAAAGAACAGCTGTTCTAACTGGTAAAACTTAGGCATATATTAATGATTATTAGCTGGGAGTATTGGAATTATCTAGGGAAATTTTTCAGCATACATAAGCCTATACTTTCTTGGCTCTATTCATTAATGGCCTCCACCAAGAACTCAGTAATCCTGTTGAGAAACACAAGCTACATGGAAAAGCCACTTTATTTGATAGGTAAATTTATATGAAAAGCATTTTAAAATCATAAGTGGTAAAGGATGCTAAACCTTCTCTATGTTATATTTATGGATATGTTACTGATATGGTTGTTTCAAAAATTGTATGAAATTCCTAGAAATTAAATATGTTACCAGCCATAATGTCACATACCACAGAAGTAACTTTTTATGTGCTGTGTTATCATAATGAATTCTCATCAGAGTTTTAACCATAGTCATTTAAAGTCTTTGTCATTGACAGACGTTGTTTTTATTCTTCCTCAAAGCATTTCCAATCAGCTACAGTCCAAAATTGCTTCCTTTTCAAGGAGATATATGGAAAAGATGCTGACAAGTACTCTTTAATAGAAGTTTCTGATAACTTTCAGATTATACCACTGGACTGTCTAAGAACTTCCAAAACTTTAACAAACAGGCTGATATCTTCATAAAATTCCCACCCTAAACCAAGCAGGAAAAACATTGATTTCATTGAAATAAGTGATAATAATGAGGATAATGTTTTTATGATTTTTATTTGAAAATTTGCTGATTCTTTAAATGGTTTGTTTTCTAGATTTATGGAATTTTCTCTTTTAATCTATCTATAGCTTATAGCAGTTCAATAAACTATACTTCTGGGAACGATAATTGAAACATTTACTTTTGCTCTTTACATGACTGCCCCAGAATTGGGCAACTATTCATGAGTATTGATATGTTTATGGTAATACACATATTTGCACAACTACAGTAACAATCTGCTCTCTTTGTAACAGGACACATTTGAAATCATTGGTTATATTACCAAGGCTTTGATTGGGATGTTATATTTAAGAATATAGATAGAATGAACCAATATGAACTGCAGGCAAAGTCTGAAGTCAGCCTTGGTTTGTTTCCTATTCTCAAGAGTTTTGTGAAAGTTTAATCTGAGATTCCTTATAAAAACTTAGAGCAAAGAAAATTTTAAAAGAGAGCCTACACTGTCCATTGCTACTCTAGCTGCACTTATGTAAAGAATCAGACCACGTTTGAAGAAACTCAACCTATTTTGCAAACAAACTTATTCTACTGAAATTATCATTGGTAAAAATAGAGATGCCCACAGAGAGAAAAATTATGTGGAAAATAAAAACTGTAGTACACCTGTTATGAGATTGCAGCTCTGTTCATTGTTTCTGTGCTTTTATTATCCACCTGTAGGCTGGACATTACCCTGAATTCTACTAGTTCCTCCAATTCCATTTTCTCCCATGGAATCACTAAGAGCAAGACCCACGCTGTTCCAGAAGCCCTATAAGCTGGAGGTGGACAACTCAATGTAAATTTCATGTGAAAATCCTTGGACCTGAAGCGTGAGCCACTCAGAGCTCAACAAAATGTTCAACATGATAATGACAGCTGCTCAAACTGTAAACCAGGACAACAGGCTGATGACTTCCCACTGTGGACAGTTTTTTTCCAAGATGTCAGAACAAGACTCCCCATCATGATGAGGCTCTCACCCCTCTTAACTGTCCTTGCTCATGCCTGCCTCTTTCACTTGGCAAAATAATGCAGTCATTAGAATTTCACATGTAGTAGCTTCTGTGGGTAATCACAGAGTGTCGGATATGTTATCTCAACCTCAAATTTTACATAACATCTCAGGGAGAAATGTGGCTCTCTCCACCTTGCATATAGGGCTCTCAATAGAAATGAACACAGAGATATTGCCTGTGTGTTTGCAGAGAGGATGGTTTCTATAAAGAGGTAGGAAAGCTGAAATTATAGTACAGTCCCCTTTAAATGCACATTGTGTGGATGGCTCTCGCTGTTTCCTAAGAGATACATTGTAAAACGTGACAGTAATACTGATTCTAGCAGAATAAAACATGTACCACATTTGCTAATACTGTTCTCCTAAAATAATTTTAAAAGAATGGGGTGGGCCCTCCCATGTGTCCCGGCCAGGTCTCTGAACAGAATCCTCCATCTGAGATAACAATGCATAAGAAGATGACTTGGGCCTGGTCCTGATATGCAGCCATCCCTGTATACCCTTCCCCTGCTGCAGGGCCGTACCAGCCCAGGGCCCAAATCTTCAGCTGCAGAGCTGAGAGAGAACATGGGATACCCAGCATCCCTTACCTTCTTCCAGTCCACTGCAGTGGCTACCGGCATGGCCCATTTACCCCTGAGGACACCCATCTGCTGACCCATAGTTTCTAAGAGTCAGACTTTCCTGGCTTCTCTCAGCCCCAGCTACTTTCACTCTGCTGAACCCTTCTTCTCTCCACAGGTATCATTGCCTTAGCAGACACCTCTTTCAGCTGCAGCTAACAGGTAAGTCAAGACCCAGACCCCAGAGGATAAACAAGGATTTCAAAACATACTGTGTAAAATGGAGATGCCCATTTGTGGGCGGCAAGCCAGCCAGGTGCCGAGGCAAGAGACCGAAGGCACGAGCAGTTCCAGTATAATAAAACATAAAAGAAGAATAGTTATACCAGATATAGATCTTAGATATGACAATATATGAATACCATTAATCATTAGTTGGTAGCAATTACTCTTTATTCCAATACTATAATAATCCTCGCTCTATAATCATAACCTAGGAAAAGCCAGGCCATACAGAGATAGGAGCTGAGGAGAAACAGTAAGAAGTGACCAGAAGACAAGAGTGCGAGCCTTCTGTTATGCCCAGACAGGGCCACTAGAGGGCTCCTTCGTTTAGCGGTAACGCCAGCGTCTGGGAAGATGTCCGTTGCCTAGCAGATTATGATCTAGCGGTAGCCTCAGCGTCAAGGAAAAACACATGCTACTTAGCAGCCCGGGAAAGGGAGTCTCCCTTTCCCCGGTGGAGTTTAGAGAAGACTCTACAACTCCACCTCTGTGGCGGGCCTGACATTAGTCAGGTCGACCCATAGTTATCCGGAGGCCTAACCATCTCCCTGTGATGCTGTGCTTCACTGGTCGCACTCCTAGTCCGCCTTCATGTTCCATCCTGCACACCTGACTTTGCCGTTTAGTTAGCAGTAGCAAATTAGTGAAAGTACTAAAAGTCCCTAATAAGCAGAAATAATGGTGTAAACTCTCTCTCTCTTTCTCCTCTCACTCTCTGCCTTGGCTACCAGGCAGGGAAGGGCCCCCTGTTCAGTGGATATGTGACCCATGTGACCTTACCTATCACTGGAGATGGCTCACACTCCTCATCCTGCCCCTTTGTCTTGTATCCAATAAATAACAGAGCAGCCTGGCATTCGGGGCCACTATCGGTCTCTGCATCTTGGTGGTAGTGGTCCCCCAGGCCCAGCTGTCTTTTCTTTTATCTCTTTGTCTTGTGTCTTTATTTCTACAGTCTCTTGTCTCTGCACATGGGGAGAAAAATCCACCAACCCTGTGGGGCTTGTCCCTACACCCACTGTACAGAGACAAAGAAGTAGAGATGTATACAACTCGCCCAACATCACTGTATCCCAAAACAGTGTCC
Source organism: Nomascus leucogenys (assembly GCF_006542625.1). Lineage (NCBI taxonomy): Eukaryota > Metazoa > Chordata > Mammalia > Primates > Hylobatidae > Nomascus > Nomascus leucogenys. The sequence goes on along the minus strand of NC_044397.1, from coordinate 85,849,689 downwards.
TCTCTGCCCCTCATCATGGAATTCAATGTCTCTCACCAGGTGGGCAGGTGCTTCCAGGGTCTCACAATTCTTCCACAAGGGGCAATGCACACTTTAAACATAGCACTTCAGCAAATAAAGTGGTGACAGTTTACCTACTTAGATAAAGTTTCTTAAAAGTTTCTCCCAAATTTCCCCCTGAAGAAGACAGAAAAGGCTTTCCCAATTGTGGCCTTCCCACCTTTCAAAAAAGTATCCCTGAATGCCAAAACAATCTTGCCAAAATAAATTGTAGGACTTCAACTTTCTTATTTGAAATCTCACAAAGGAGTACAATTATTAAAACAAGCTGCTGGCAGAAGAATGGACATAAAGACAAATGGGATACAATTGAGAGTCTAGAAATAAACCCTCACACTTACGGTCAATTATTTTTGAAGAGGGTGTCAAGACAATTTAATGGAGGAACAATTCTCCTTTCAAATGATAGTGCAGAAACAACTAGATAACCACATGCAAAACAGTGAATTTAGATAATTCTACCTCCCACCATATCAAACAATTCTCTAAAAAATTGATCCGTGAGTTAAATATAAGACCTAGAACCATAAAAACATCTTAAAATAGACAAAGAGGTAAATATTGATGACCTCAAATGTGCAATGGATTCTTAGATAGGATACAAAAGCATGACAAACAAGAAAAAAAGATAAATTGGGCTTTATCAAGATGTGAGCCTTTGTGCATCAAAGGAAATTATCAAGAAAATAATTAATAGACACAGAATAGAGAAAATGTTGCAAACCACATATAGGCAGTTTTCATGTCCAGATAATATAAAGAACTAGCTACAACTCCAATACAAAACGACAAACAATCCAATTTATAAAGGAGCAAAGACTCAAATAGACATTTCATCAAAGAAGATCTACAAACAGTCAAGAAGGACATGAAAGATACTCAACATCATTAGTCATTAGGAAAATACAACTCAAAGCTGCAATGAGACACCACATCACACCTACAAAACTGGCTACCATTCTATTAAAATGTTAAAATACAAGTAGCAGCATTATGTAGATTTGGAATCTTCATACATTGCTGGTGAGATATAAAAAGGTACAGCGTCTAGGAGAAAACAGTTTTGGCTATTCCTCAAAAAGCTAATCGTAGAATTCTCATTTGAAACAACATCCATTCCTAGGTATTACCCAAAGAATTAAATCCAGGGACTCAAAAAGCTACTTGCATGGAATGTTGACTGCAGCATTATCACAAAAGATAAAATATGAAAACAACCAAGTGCTCATCAACACAGGAATAAATATGGTGACACATACAACAGAATGTCATCTGCCATAAAGAGATGAAGCTCTGACACCCGCTGGAATATGCATGGACTTTGGAAACATTATACTAAGTGAAATATGTCAGAAACAGAATAACATAATTGTATAATTCCATTTATATGAAACATCAATAGACAAATTCATAGAGACAGTGTAGAGATGATCAAGGTGTAGGGTGGAACACACAGGGAGTTATTTTGAAGATATAAGTTTCAGTTTAAAATGATAAAAATTTTCTAGGAAAAAATAAGTGGTGATGGTAATTTAACCACTCCGTATGTGGTTAATTTCACTTGATTGTGTATTTTAAAGTGGGTAATAATAGCACATTATCCACAGAACTGTGAAAAAATAGATTTCTATTATTTAATTCACCCAGGCTGAGGGCTCTGTTATGCAGCTGAAGCCCATGAATAATCATCTGACCCAGTGTTTCAGTAAAAGGCATCAGTGTTTCAATCAAGTTAGCTGGAAGCTCCTGTCCGCAGCAGAACCAGAAGCCCCAAAACAAGAGCTCCAGCAGGGGCTCAGCCAGCACAGGTCCATAGGGCAGCCTCAATTCAGCCGGGGATGGCATGTGAGGCCTACAATGATACAACAACACGTGAAAATGTAAGTATTTTTACTACTTCACAGACACTGGGAGCACTTCGGCACAACCTGGAGACCACAGACACAGAGGTCAGTGAGCCCAGGCAGGGAGGAGAGAAGAGACTAGTAAGCCCCATGGCTTTATTAAGCCAGGGTGTTATCTGACAGGCTTCCAGCAGGGAGCTTTAAACGGATGTGTTCAAGAGCAAGCAGGAACACATAGGACCAGGAGCTCAAGCTGTGACTGAGAGGTGGTCACTTTAAATGTGAGGGCGAATGTCAGAATGATCAGTTTAAAGAAAGCAGCTGGAGAGAGGGGAGCCCAGCACACCAAGCAGGAGAGATGCCTCTAAGATTTTATCTCTGGCCACCAACTGGAGCCACTTGAACCAGATACAGTATTGAAAACTGCCATGGTGACCAAGCCCTGCTTCTGATTTGAGGCAAATAAACTTACACCTTAAAAAATGAATGCCAAGGCAACATGACACTATGAGCATCATGACATCCAGGGACACCAGCAGGGTGTGGTGCTGTGCCCTGGAGTCAGAATCCTGGGTTCTGGTCCCTGGGAGTGAGAAAATGAAAATGACTTGTCCCTGCCCCCCTGACATTGATCTTCCCACCCTGCTACCCCTCTTTGCTCCCAAGCCCATGTGCAGTGCTCAGCCCCAGACATCACTGCCCCCAGGGTATACACAGTGCCGCCTACTGCACACAAACACAAACTCACA